>NC_057732.1:25246435-25258756 GCF_004010195.1 Chiloscyllium plagiosum
GTGACCTATCACCTTCATCCCCTCCCCTACTCACCCATTGTACTCTATGCTACTTTCTCCCCACCCCTACCCTCCTCTCATTTATCTCTCCACCCTTCAGGCACTCTGCCTGTATTCCTGATGAAGGGCTTTTGCCTGAAACATCGATTTTACTGCTCCTCTGATGCTGCCTGAACTGCTGTGCTTTTCCAGCACCACTAATCCATAGCTTTTCTTAAGTTAATCTGTGATTAAAATTTAAGTTATTTCTATGGGGAAGACGAGAAAACTTTTTTTTGGTGATGAGTCCATTTCAACTTTCTTACAATAAAGCTTCTTATTATCATGCATATATTAATCAATGAATATTTTTGTAATGCAGACAGAAAAATCAATTACATTCTAATACATGGACTGGCTATGTTCGCTTGTAGACGACATTAGATTAGTTTTTTTTCAATTTGAATCCCTACAGTGTGGAAACAGGCCTTTCGGTCCAACAAATCCACACCGATCCTCTGAAGAGTAACCCACTCAGACCCATTTCCCTTTGACTAATACACCTAACACTATGGGCAATTTAACATGGCCAATTCACCTGAACTGCACATCTTTGGACTGTGGAAGGAAACCGGAGCACCCGGAGGGAACCCACTTTAGATTTGTGTTAATTCAATTGAGGCAGAAACTGGACTTTTATCGGCACTTTGTTTTATACCCAGTTCTTTGATTGAGTTGGAAATGGAAAATACTTACCCTGATCTCATCAAATGTTCGAGGTGAGATAGGGGACTTGCTGTATGCTGCAAATGCTGTGTTTTTAATTCAATCCACCACACACTGATTCGAAAATCACCCTCAATTAAAGGTTGAGGAAGCTTATGGTCTCTTTAATCTTTCACACTGCATAAATCCTCAGAAGCAATAACATTATCTCTTTGCTTGGAATTAAAGCTGAACTGGAAGTGACTTTATAAAGCTCCAATCCCATTACCTCCACTTTGAGGTGGTCTAAAGAAATGGATTGTTGGAAAAATAGTATATAACTGGTGTAGATTTTTTTTTAATTGCAAGGGCAGCAAATCTATCTCTATCCTTTTTTTTGCATAAGTATAGGAGGAAAATATAATTTAAGAGTGAAGCTCCTTTAAAGAAACTGGCAATGCATGCCAAGACAGGTGTGGCACGTTGTGTGCAACAATCAAATGTAAAACCAAACATTTGAATTTTGCTCTGTCTGAAGTAATTAATCCAATGGCCCACTATCTAATAAAATGTATAGGTTTCCATTGCCATTAAAATACTGAAGAGAGAATGTATTTGGTATGCTAACACTTTCTCACAATACCAGCTGTACTATATGACCATCCTGCTTGACATTGTTGAAAGCTCAATGTATTGACTGAAGTTTTCCCAATTTTTGGAGTGTGGCAGAATTCATCTTGTAGATCACAGTTTTTCCTCCTTAGTTGTAACTTTGGAGATACACAAGTGAAGTGAAATAGATAGCTACATTTACAAATGTCTGGAGTTTTGCATCTTTGGTCAGTTTTCAAATGTCTGTCACCAGCCCTCCATCTGGGTGCCCTTTCAGGAATGTGATCCTGAGAATTATTTCCAGATAAAAGGCCTAGAGTTGTCAAATGTTGCTTGACATCCAACCCTGTAAAAAAAAATTAAAAATCATTCTTGTTGGAAGTTCTCTGCTTGAGATGTATTGTTACACTGTGCTCGGTTCAGACATTTCTAAGCTCATGAATAACAGAAGATTAATATGCATGCACAGCAAGAAATTAGAAAAACTAACAGAAGATTTCCTTCAGTGAGATGAAAATTAATGATAAAAGTTGGGAGGTTGTTGTAGTGATTGTGATAATATTAGCTAGGTGGACCTTAGAGAATATGAATTCCTTGATTGGGGCTGTTAATTGGATCCAATCGGGGAACCCTGGCTGACAGATATAAATGGGAGTGTCAGAGGTGCTGTTCACTCTGAGAGCTGGTCTCAGGGAGTTGGATTAGTGTCAAGGACTCTCCACATGTAAATAAAGGGTGACTTGGTGACTAGATACCAGCCTCTATGGAGTTAGTTCAATTATACAGGGAGCCTTCATGAGATTAACCTGAAGGGTACTGTGTATATTATTAATGTAAATTGTGAGGAAGCATCTAAGCAAGTTTAAAACTGTTCAGAGAATATTTACAAGGCTACTTGCTGGGATGTGCAGGTTGTCTTATGAGAAAAGCTTGGATAGACTAAACTTGTATCTGTTAGTTTTCAGCAGATTAAATGGTGACTTGACTGAAACATAGAGGAGCCCCCAGAGTCATGACAGAGTGGATGTGGAAAAGACGTTTCCTCTTGTGGGACAATCTAGAAGTGGGATCACTGTTTAAAAATAATGGGTTGCCCATTTAAGATAGAGATCAGTGGAGCTTTTCAGTGTGAGTCTTTGAAATGTTCTTCCTCAAAAGGTGGTGGAAGCAGTGTCTTTGAATATATTAAAGGCAAAGGTAGATAGATCCTTGATTTACAAGGGAGTTAGGTGGAAGGTTATTTGGGTAGGAAGGATTGTGAAGTAATCAAACAACCATGATCTGATTGTATGTTGGAACCGACTAGAGTGCCGGGACTTTTGGTCAACCACAAGGACTTACACCTCATCAACTTGCTGCTGCTGTACACCCACCAAAAGATATTTATGCAGCTGGACACACGGTTCCCAGTCTGTTGCCTTCATACTTTCATCCTGGGGAAGGGTCAAAGATTTCTAATCTCTTTGCAGCAGAAAACAAAGTTAATGTATAATGAAAATGAATGTTGTGTCAATCTAGACCATAGTAGCCCATGACCCACGGGCAGCCATCTGCTCTGTTTATTATTTATTTCTTTATGAAATGTAACTTGATAAAGCTATATATTATTTGTCATCTCTAGTTTCATTAGGAAGGTGAACTGCTTTCTTGGTTCATTCTCATTCTACATTTTTAACAATTGAACAGTGTGTTAAGTCACTTCAGAGGACATTAGGAGTTAACCACCTGATGTAGAACAGAAGACAAGAGCATACTGGTTCAGTGGAGGTGGCAGGTTGCATTTACTGAAGGACATTAACATTTACATTTGGATTCTTACTTATTATGACAGCAATTTCCAGATGTCAACCCTTAAATTATTCATCTTACTTGATTCAATTTCACAGCAAGATGAACTTTGACCTCAGCCTCTGAGTTTGTGGGTAAGTTTCATAACCATTGTGGTATTGCAGCAATGTATTGGATATTTGGAAGAAGGACTCTTCTCTGATCATAGGGTCTTAGAATTAGTGTATTGAGATATTGAATATTCTATGTATTAAACACATTTGGTAATGAGGAACCTTAACCCAACAAGCCACTATAGATTTTCTTCTATTCCTCCACAAAGAAGCTCTGTTTCCAGTTCCCTGTGGGTTGATGGGTGAGTTGTTCAGTGGTTTCAGTGGTTTTGCAATCTAACCTATTCCCTGAGGGTGGAGATGGTGTTGTTGGCAGCAAAGCTTTGATCCAGTTTTCTCATGTGAATAGATTAATTTTTGTGGTTTGAATCAATCATGCAAAATGCTTTGCTCTCCTTTTCCCCATTCTGTCCAAAATTTAATTACTCTTAGCTTGAGCCTGAGTAATAATTATGAGGATATGTCAGTGGTAGACATCGACATGCTCATTGATTTCAATGCATATTAGTGTGGGAATGATACTGGGTGAAAGCACCTTTGGACTGAAGGCATGGTGAGAATGGAATGTGGAACTTGGTTGTTCCTTTCCCACAAGGAGATAGGGCAGTGCAAGGAGGGACGCAGCTGGAGGAAGAATCAAACATAGCTCCCTCAGAAGTCTTCACTTGCAATAATCCAGAGGCGGTTGGGCTCTCCAGCACCCCTCACCGTCTGTAGCCCTCCAACCCTTGCAACTTCAAGCCAAGGCTGTTGGCATGTCTAGCCCATCCAGACACAAGGTCCCAGGGTTTCCCAACCAAACCTCCAAGGCCAACTGGTTCCAGTGTTGAGTTGGTTCCCTTCTCACTAACTGCAGAACCAGTCACTGTACTAAGGTGTTGTGAGAGGAAAAGGAGATGTTGGGGGTACTTTAACGATGTGGGTGACAAAAGCTTGTAAATGATTGTCCTCTTCTGTACACATTTCTGTACTCTAGCCATATAGCTGGACATTAGTCTCTCTGCATAGGCTCAGAGGTAATTGTGTCACCACTCAGCACATCCACAGACACGGTTCCATGGATGGTGGTCAGTGCTGCGAGCCTGCTTTATCATGTGGAAACAGGAGGAACAATGTGAATAATGAAGTCATGCTGACATCCTTTACACTTATCCCCCACCCTCACATACACAGGGGAACAAAGCTTTCAGATGAACAGTGACTAGGGACCTTGCAGATCTGTACTGTGCAAGATTCCTTCTGTTCACAGCTGTATCATTGGTGGTTGTTGCAGCTGGATCTGTCATGGATAGAGTCACCTATACTACCTACTTTGAGTGTGGTCACAACCATTTTCTGCCCCAATGCAAACTTTCAATTTCCAGCATGGAGGAAGATGGCAGTCAGTGCTCCTTACCCTCTGGTGTGCAGCTCCCACCTGCATGTGTCAGTGAGTCTCTGAACATGCCTCTTCCCTTCCCAGTAATCCATTCTGTAAATCTGATAGATGTCACAGCACCCCTGGTCCCTACCCAATCTCTGTACCTTTCCCACCCAGTCACTGGCATTTGAGGTGACCTTGGCCAGGTTTGGTCGTACACTGTGCACTGCTGCCACCTCCTCACTTCTGCCATCCTACTGCCTTAAATGAGAGTTTTCCTGACCGTGGACATCCCCACATTACTGACTTTCTAGCCATGTCTTACCATATCATCTCCCTGGGCAGACAGTGTTGCTGGCCACCACCCCAACTCACAATTGTAATTCTCCCTTCACCAGAACCTGTATCCCCAGTCCCGAAGACTGACTTGCTGACTCTCAGATAATCCCCACTACTTTTATTACAACCTTATCAGGATGAATGCTAAGCTAGATCTATTCAATTTAGGGAATTGCAATCTAAGACAAAATATGATGAAATTATTATTTCAGTTCAGTTGAATTGAAGGTAGGAACACAGATTGTGAATATATATGTGTAGCCAAAGAATTTGGTTGAATGGCAAGAAGTATTCCTTTTATAAAGAATGATCATTCTCTGGAACCGTTTACCACCATGTGTGTAACAAATGAATACAGTCTCTTAACTGAGAATTTGGAAAGTCCCTGAGAGAAGAGGTTATTTCCAGTTTTAGAGACCAGGTTGTAAATTACCCTTGATTAAGAATATGAGCTACAGAAAACTCATTGAACCTAAATTGATAACAAGGAATTGGAGTTGAAAAAAGTGATGCTGGAAAAACATATAAGAAGAGCTTATGCCCGAAACGTCGATTCTCCTCTCATCGGATGTTGCCTGGCCAGCTGTGTTTTTCCAGCATCATATTTTTCAACTCTGGTCTCCAGCATCTGCAGTCCTCACTTTCTCCAACAAGGAATTGGAGCAGAGTTTTTCCCTGAATTGTGTCCAATTCTGTTGTTTGCTTCTCTTTGATGATGGTGCAGTTATGAGTTTATAATATAAGGCTATGCAGTTTGGGACAGGTTTCTGGACATTTTGGTTTTCTACACTTATCTTTTCCTAAGATTTTTCCTTAAATGTTTTACCTTTTTGTAACTTTAACACAGTATCAGTAATTATCTGGTAACCATACATTCACTTTCTTTGATTATTAGGAAATGAGTATACTCAGCTATGCCTCAGTAATTTATTCATACATCATCAAATATGCCCATTTCCCATTCTGTGTGAACCATAACTTATGTTTCTGTTCACCAGGAATTGAGATCAGATACCAAAAAGTCAAAACTCCAGAAGACTATGTTTTGAAGAACTTGCAAGCTTTCATAACTTATTTGGATTTGAACCAGAGCTCATTACAGGCAGGATGTGTATGTACTTTAAACATGAAGGCCTTGGCCTAGTGATATTATCCCTGGATTGTTAATCCAGAGGCCCAAGTAATGTTCTGGGGATTTGGGTTTGAATTCTGCCATGTGAGATGGTGGAACTTGAATTCAATAAATATCGGGAATTAAGAGTGTAATAATGTCCATGAATCCATTGCCAATTATCGGAAAAATCCTATCTGGTTAACTCATACCCTTTTAGGAAAGGAAACTGCCACCCTTACCTGGTCTGGCCTACATGTGATTCCAGACCTCTGGGCAATTATGGATGGGCAATAAATACTGTCTGAGTCAGCGATACCCTCATCCCAAGAATGAATAAAAATAACACTAAAGTAACGCACAGTCATTTGTAAAAATCAACCAGGTTTCAATAATAGAAACCCTTTGAGCTTTGGGAAGCTGACTAAGCTTTTCAACAACATAAAATAAAAGCAAATTGCTGCGGATGCTGGAATCTGAAACCAAAAGAGAAAATGCTGGAAAATCTCAGCAGGCCTGGCAGCATCTGTAAGGAGAGAAAAGAGCTGATGTTTCGAGTCTAACTGACCCTTTGTCAAAGGGCATATTTGATGATGTGTTCTTCTAGCCTCCTGCTTGTCTACCACTGTTCCACCCTTGATTCGCTCTAAGTAGCCAAACACTAGTGCATCCTATCAAGAAGAGACTTCCATCCTAACAAGATGTAGTTTCCTGTATGATCGAAAATTGGCACCATTTTCATTAGTTGGTTACATAGCTTGTCCAACATTGTTGCAAAAGCTATTGAGAGACACAGATGACAAATCAGTCCATTTTGAAAACCAAGGTTATTCTCCCAGTTTCACCATCCAAAGTATCATCAGCTTGAGTGGAAGTTTAATGCAGTCTCCAACATTAACCATCTCAGAACCATTGCTTTAAATAACAAAATCCCAAGCGTTTTAACTGTTTCAACTTTGCACAGATAAGAAGTCCATTTGCCTTTTTCAATAATTAGATATTCTTGACAAAGTGCAACCAGCTTAAACTGATCTCTTGATCCTGCATCCCTGATACGGTTGGTCCTTTGATCCATAGTTCAATAGAAAAGCTGCATGGATGCTAGTTCTTTCAGGTACAGGCAATACAGATAACAACCTCTTATCTTGCTGAATTGATAAGGTACATTATGATACCTGTGTTTCTAAATGTGCAACATACTTGCCTGCAATATCTTACTTCCTGCGGCTTTCAGGTGCTCAAAATTCAACAGACACAAGGTATAGGATTCGGCAAAAGTTGGAGGCCCCTACTTCTATTTTGCAGGAATTCAGAGAACAAAGATCTCATTAATAATCAAAGATCTCAATCCAGCACTTCAGAGAAGGCTGCTTGCATTTGATTGCAGATAAAGAACAAAAGGAAATTTCTAATTGTACTGCAAGTTTTATATTGGCCAGCGAAGAGTTAGAAAGGAGATCAAGGAAGAGGCTTAGAGATAAATTAGTAAAGAACGTACAAATAAATATATTCCACCAAAAACGACCTGGAGCAAAAGATGTAATCCCTTGGATGAATAGGGAAAGGCATATTAAGATGAAATCAGCAGACAGTACATTACAGACCTACAGACAGTAACACAAAATAGAATGACACAGAATAGAAGATTAAGAGCACGACAAAAGCAAAATATTGTAAAGGTTTTCAGGATATTGATACAATGGTAGGTGGAAAAACCATGTTGTTTTTATTTCCTTTATTTCTGGATTGTGGAAACGGGAAGGTACAACTTAAACATGGAGACCACTGAAAGAAATGGCTGCAGTCTTAAAAATCATGTTTACCGGAGTACATCTTGAATTGACTTTTCCTGGTACATTGAGTTTAAAAGCAGACCGAATGGAGCTAATATTTCCTCACCAGTAGGACAATTGTTTGACAAAATCATTTGATTAACTTCTGACAGGGTGACCATGACTTTTATGGGACCAGAGCAGTAGAAAACGTTTAGTCTGCAAAGAGAAGGTATTTAAATCTTTCTCTCTCTCTCTCTCTACACCTCTGTTTCTTCTGTTTAGGGGTACCAGAAAATCTCCAGTATCAGCTTGCTGGCTTTGACTCATCTTTCTCTGAAAATCCTCTGCTGAAGGTGGAAAAAATGCCTTCAGAGATATTGATAGTACAAGCTCTCGACCAGTGACTGAAAGTCAGAACATTGATGAGTAAACAACCTTGTGTCAAGATCAAAGAAAACAAGTCATTAAATCCATAATCCAGACTGATGTTACAGAATTGTGTTTCTTTGAGATTTTACTCTTTCCACTTTTAATATCCATGTCTTGTCTGCTTTTTTTTGCCTGATAGTGAAAATGCAAATTTAAAAGGAGAAGGCTTGAAGTCTCAAGTTATAAGTTAACTATTTATAATTTCTTTTATTCCCATTGGTTATAAAAGCAATGGGGAGTGCCAACCATATAAGCCTTTCTATTAAGCTAAGTACATAGGCAAGTGTGATATTGGCGTGATGGGAGGGCATGGTGCTAGATGGGTAATGTGCCAGGTGGGTAGGTTATGAGGGTTCTGGGGTGCAAGGTGGCAAAGAGGATGAGTCCAGCAGTGGGGAATTGGCACAGTTCCAGAGGAGGAAGGGAATGGGTGATTGGGTCCAGCAGCAATGGAGTTGGGTGAGGTTGAGTCCAACAGTGAGGTGAGGGTACAAGAGGAAGATGCTGTTGTGAGATTCCAGTACAATGATAGCAGCAGTGGATTTGGGAGCTTTCTGGTGGATTCAGTGGAGGAGGATATTAGGCGCTGGGGGGCAAATGTCAGGTCCTGGGGAAGGAGGGCATGGTACGTTCCAGGAAATGGTGCCATTTTCTAGGCGGATGTTATCCTGTCCTAGGACAGGAGCTGTAAGGCTAGCGATGATGTAGGTATGTGATCTGCCTAATAGTTACTCAGGGATTAGAATGTATATTTAATAGTCTAACCTTTCTGAGTACATATTTTCCTTAATTTCGTGAAAACCATCTTAAGTCTTCAATTTTGTGGAGACTTTTAGAGACTTCCAGGTGTGAAGACATTGCTCAGAAGAAGATTTAATTTTCTGAGCAAATCCTTCAGCATGTCATATGATGGGAATTCAAAAAGTTCCACAAACAAAACGCCTATCTACATTGGAATGATTACTCTCTGACCAGTGGAATATCTGCCCCAACTTGTTTGCAATAAATAGTTTATCTCTTGTTAAGACCTTTGCATAACTAGTTTGTCCTTATCCTAGAGTAAGACTCTCTCAATCTCTGTAGTGTTTTCAGTTCCTCAATTAGATATGCATTATACTGAATACAGCTCACTAGCACAGTTTTTGTCTCCTGCTCTTCAAGTCTTGATCACATCTTTCTCTCTGCTCTGATGTCAGGTTAAAAATTACAACATATTCATTTACATATTCATCTTCCATTGCACTACATCAGGTTTCTCATGAATCTAAAGCAATGGTTTCTCTTATTGGACCACTCGAGGAGCCCTGCAATACTCACTGAAGTATGTCTCCAAGTTACCAGTGGTCGCCGTGTCCTGCACAACCTTGCTTTGTAAAGGTGCAAACCTTGCCAGCAGACTTTTTGGGACTCTTTCACTCATTTGAGCTGATTTTTGTGTGATCAGAATCCATTCACCTAATTCCTCATTTTTTGATTCCCTAATAATAAGCCAACATAGAATCCTCTCAGTCAAAATCCTGCTCTAACTTACAGCATTAGCATATTTCACATTAGATTATTTATCCAACAATACTTCTGATAATATGTAGAAAAGTCTGTAATTTACTCTTACTCATACTGTTAAATGTTGGAATTTTGCATACTGATCTTTGGTGATGGGCAACTGAAAAATTTCTGCAACATCACGTCTGTTAGCATCTCTCTTCTTTCCTGGACAGCTAAAGCTTTTGCACACCTGCTAAGGTCAATTAAGCTTGTGAATTTCTAGGCTTTCTGTCGTCTTTCAACATTGATGGAGACTGTAGAGTTGAGGAACTGTGTGCTTCAGACGAGCTGAGGATGGGTGGTAGATTAAATCAGGAGTGAGTTAGGGAGGCCAGATGAGATTCAGCGGGTAGCTCTCGAAGTGCTGATCCTAAATTAAAGGTGCTGAGGAAAAAGATGGAACAATCAGGGACCAAGAGAGGAGTCAGCTTGAAGAATACTGCCACTACAAGGAGTCACTCTCCTGGCTACATGTGGGCATTGGTGAAGCTACAAATGAATTCAAGATCATTGGCGATGAGGAGCAGTGGCCTACAAAGGAAAAGTAGAAGCCCAGACAACAAGGAAACTGGAGGCGAGAAACTAGGTTCACAAAGGAGGAAGACATGATTTACATTTAGAGGTGAAAATATTGGAACGTTACTGAAAATCTGTCTTAAAGGAGCTGACCTTTGATTAATTCAAGGCCACAGCTACTATAACTGCTTGAGCGTGGTGATCAGTCATGTGAGCTGAAAATGTGTTGCTGGAAAAGCACAGCAGGTCAGGCAGCATCCAAGGAGCAAGAGAATCGACGTTTCAGGCATGAGCCCTTCTTCAGGAATCAGGCTCATGCCCGAAACGTCGATTCTCCTGCTCCTTGGATGCTGCCTGACCTGCTGCGCTTATCCAGCAGCACATTTTCAGCTCTGATCTCCAGCATCTGCAGTCCTCACTTTCTCCTTGATCAGTCATGTGAGCCCGACATTGACAAGGGCACAAACATCTGTGATTATCTGTCAATGATTATTCTGCTCCAACAGGAGAGCAATCACATCAATCAGTTAAGGCACTCCTCCAACTCCTCGCAGAAATCTGAACTTCAGTCAGATTCTCACGAGAGGCAGGTCACCGATGCAAAGACAGACCCAACTCCTGTGACTATCTCCATCAAAACAAGTCCAGCTCTTAGTGTCAGTTTTCCTTGCACCTTGCCTGAACCTTGCACTCCTACCCATTGCTATCCCAGTGGCTAGGCATGGCTGATGGAGAACTGCCAACTTACAGTGGGGAGACTGAAGATGGCCTTGCACAATGTCTTTGAACAGTAGCTTCAGACTGCATAACCTTGGCATGGGTGGCAGCAGTCTAGAATGGCAAGCAGGCTGGCAAAAGAAGAACAAATGAATGCTCTATTGTGCGACTTCCTTCGAGCATTGGTGACACCATCACAATGGAATGGAGTGATTCTGCAATGCATCAAGCTGGGCTTGCTGAGTTTGAGCTGCTCCTCGCTAGTCTAGTTCTTGATTTTACCATTACTTTGAATCAAATTAATAAAGCATTTTAAAAGCAATGCTAAATTAACTGGAGCTAATTCTCACTTACATGCCTAACCATGCAGACTCAGACTCATTCTGTCTCAGTGCTGAACTTCAACTTGATCCAAATGTATTCCTTTACCTTCACTTAGCACAAGCTTAATCAGTTTCTCACTCAGTTGGCCTCTTAAAACCTTCCCTCTGGCATTCATTATTCTTTCTCTACATATGTGTATCACTGACAAGATACTTTTCAGCAACTTGCCAAGGTTCTTTTGACAATATCTTTCAAACTCAAGACCCATACCACCTAGAAGGACAAAGGTAGCAGACATATGGAACACCAGCATCTGGATGTTGCCCTTGGATCAAAATTCTGGAACTCCCTGCTTAACAGCATTGTGGGTTTACCAACCACTAGATGGACAGCAGCAATGCAACAAGGCAGCTCATTGCTATCTTCAAGAGCAATTAGCAATAGGCAACATATGCTGGCCTTGCCAGCAATGGTCACATCGCATAAATGAATACGTCCATAAGAATCTTCTGGATGACTCACTCATATACAGCTCCAAATTTACTCCCTACTAACCTGAGGCAAGCAAAACTAGGTACCCTTTAGCACAGCAGGTGATGTGCCAAAGTCTGAAGATTTGAACTATTAGACCATAAGACATAGCAGCAAAAGTAGGCCATTCAGCCCATCAACTCCATTCAGTGAGGTTGTGGCTGCTGTGATCATCCTCATTTGGAGATGTCAGTGTTGGACTGGGGTGTACAAAGTTAAAAATCACACAACACCAGGTTATAGTCCAACAGGTTTAATTGGAAGCACACTAGCTTTCGGAGCGATGCTCCTTCATCAGGTGATAGTGGAGGGCTCAATCGCAACACAGAATTTATAGCAAAAATTTACAGTGAAATTATACATTGAAAAATTGATTGTCTGTTAAGCCTTTCATCTGTTAGAATACAGTGATAATTTCACTTCTTTCATGTGTAAATCACAAAACCTTTTTTTAAAAGTTGCATTCTCGGGTTAGCT
>NC_057732.1:25258974-25304817 GCF_004010195.1 Chiloscyllium plagiosum
GTGTGTGTGTGTAGGAATATCTGTGTGTGTGTGTAGTGCAATGGTGATCACCTGTAATGTGACATGAGCCCAAGGTCCCGGTTCAGGCCTTCCCTATGGGTACCGAACTTAGCTATCAGTCTCTGCTCAGCCACTTTTCGCGGCTGCCTGTCCCAAAGTCCGCCTTGGAGGATGGTCACCTGAAGGTCTGAGGCTGAATGTCCTGGACCACTGAAGTGTTCCCCAACTGGGAGGGAACCCTCCTGTCTGTTGATTGTTGTGCGGTGCCCATTCATCCGTTGGCATAGCCTTTGCTCTGTTTCCCCAATGTACCATGCCTCCGGGCATCCTTGCCTGCAATGTATAAGATAGACAACGTTGGCTGAGTCACATGAGTACCTGCCATGTACATGGTGGGAGGTGTTCCCACGCGTAATAGTGGTATCTATGTCCACAATCTGACACGTCTTGCAGCATCCACCGTGACAGGGTTGTATGGAGTTGTCCTGAGAGCCGGGCCGTTTGCTACAAACAATGATCTGTTTGAGGTTTGACGGTTGTTTAAAGGCAAGTAGTGGAGGTGTGGGGAAGGTCTTGGTGAGGTGCTCATCCTCATTGATAATGTGTTGCAGGTCACGAAGAACATGGCGTCGTTTTGTGATTTACACATGAAAGAAGTGAAACTATCACTGTATTCTAACAGATGAAAGGCTTAACAGACAATCAATTTTTCAATGTATAATTTCAGTTATATCACACAGTAAATTTTTGCTATAAATTCTGTGTTACGATCGAGCCTTCCACTATCATCTGATGAAGGAGCGTCGCTCTGAAAGCTAGTGTGCTTCCAATTAAACCTGTTGGATTATAACCTGGTGTTGTGTGAGTGATAATCCTCAACTCTGCTCTCCTGCCTTTTTCCCATAACCCTTGATTCCCTTAATGATTAAAAATCTGTCCACCTTTGCTTCGAGTATAACTAATGAGCCAGCCTTGACAGCTGTCTGTGGTAACGAATTCCACTGATTCACCACCCTCTGAGAGAAGAAATTCCTCCCTATCTTTGACCTAAATGTCTGACCCCTTTATTCTGAGATTGTCCACATCGTGCCTAGACTCTCCCACAAGGAGAAACAACCTCTCCACATCCGTCCTATCATGTCCCCTAAGAATGTTGTATATTTCAATAAGGTCACCTCTCATTCATCTAAATCCCAATGAGTACAAACCCAACTACTTCTCTTATTAAGACAGTCCCTCCATACCTGGCATCAGCTGAGTGGATATTCTCTAGACTGCTCCAATGTCAATGCATCTTTCCTTAGGTAAGAGACTCAAAACCATTCACAATATTCCAGCTATGGTCTGACTAGTGCATTGTATAGTATTAACAAAATCCTTGATGTTTATACATCATTCCCTTTGAAATAAAGACAAATATTTCATTTCCTTTCCCTGTTACCTGCTGAACTCTGATGTTAGTTGGTTTTGTAATTTATGGATGGGGACTTTTAAATCCCTCTTCTGTAGCCTTTTGCAATTTCCTTTTCCATTTAAATAATATTGAGCTGCTCCACTCTTCCTGTCAAAGTGCATAACCCCATATTTTCCCGATTATATTCCATCTGCCTAATTTCTGTCCATTCGCTCAACCTGTCCATATCCCTCTGCAAATTCTTTGTGTCATCCTCATGACTTGCCTTTCCACCTATTATTTGAGTCATCTACAAACTTGGCTGTCGTACATTCATTTTCCCTATCCAAGTCATTAATATACACTATTAATAATTTAAAGTTTGTGAGAAGATTTGTAGCTCGGGTGCTCGTTGTTGTGGTTCTGTTCGCCGAGCTGGATGTTTCCTCCGGTGTTTATAGTGGCCTGTCCCTGCCGCTTCCGGTTGTCAGTTTCAGCTGTCCGCTGTAGTGGCCGGTATATTGGGTCCAGGTCGATGTGTTTGTTGATGGAGTTTGTGGATGAGTGCCATGCTTCTAGGAATTCCTTGGCTGTTCTTTGTTTCACTTGCCCTATAATGGACTAGCCACACTACCAGACATCAAGAACATCACTGAAATGACAGCCAGACTACTGCGACCACTAGGACTTATAACAGCACACCCAGCTCGGCGAACAGAACCACAGCAACTATTAATAATTCTGGACCCTACACTGATCCCTGTGACATATGACAAGTTACAAGGTTGCCATCATGAAATTCCCATCTTATCTTAACCTTTTCATCTATTAATTAGCAAATCCTCTGTCCATGTTAAATATACTACCTCCAACTCCATGGACAATTGTCTTGTTAAGCAGCCTAATAAATCGTACTTTATCAAATGCCTTATGAAAAATGCAAGTATATTCCCATCCATTGCTCCTCCTTTATCTATCCAGTGTATGTTTCTTTTCATTGTGTTTCACATTAATTAATAAATATCATTACGATGAATTCTTCAAAATAATATAATTTTGCTAAGTTAACAAAGTGTTTTTGCTCCTGTACCAAAATAATCAATATGTTTCTGAAAATATTTAACAAATATACCAGACATATTGCTAAAATAAACAAACCTGCTGATTTATACGTCCCCCGGTGTATGAGTTTCCCTTTATTTTCATTTTCAATGGGCACACAAGGAAAATGAACAAATCCTGGTCAAATTTTAATTATTTATTCAAGTGCAATATCTGTGTTATATCCAAACTAATTGCAAAATGTCATCTGAACTTTAAAACATGATTATAGTGACATGGTGATGTTGTGACATTGCTGGGTCATTTTGATAATAAAACTAACCATTAGTTCTCTAGTGGATTTACTTTCTTGCCAGAAATTTCACCTTTAAACAGCAGGGAGGCTTTCAACAGCTTGACCTCCAATTAACAGTCAAAAGAACAGAGTCCAGCATTTAGTCTGGTTCCAATTGTGAAACTGCTTTTGTTCTCAATTGACAATTGCAATGTTAGGTTTCATTGCTATGTGCAGATAGGTGCTCCCCTTTTATACAGAGCAAGCAAGATTTAAGTAATTTAAGTTTGATGGATTTGTTACTTAATGCAACTTATTCTTCAATTTTTGTGGTAATATGCATACCACTAACTTGGACCTGTATTATTTGTTTCAATGATTTCTTCTCTTTGACTAAATCCCTGACTTGGGATTTCTTTGCCCTGTTGTAGTTCATAGTAAATTTAATTACTTCTGAGAAGTGCACTCACCTTTTCTTCTTTGAGGAGTTACTATGCATATGTTTTATGGTAGATGCATACTTTTTCGCTGCACTATTTTTTTATGTGGAATTTTTACTGCCGAACCAAGACAGTTCAGTGTCTGATTATGTTTTATTCGATAAGTAAATAAACAATGCTATTTCACAAACTTTGTGTTAGTTAAGCAACAATTTTCAAATCCTGACTTTTAAAAATAAAATGTACATGCCAGATATCTACTTATCATTGGCATGTCTTCATTCAACACATAAAGAACTTGATTTGCATTAAGGAATTCTGTGTCTAAGCCATCTCATTTGACCTATAAATCATAATCTTGCAAGAGAGTCAAAATTAGCACTACAAAACTGTGCCAGCAATGAAGAGAGTTAGCTATGTTGAAGTTTGGTTAAAATTCTTTACACTATGTTTTGGAAGTGTCCCAGGAAATGGGACAAAGCAGCATCAGAGTAAATCTGTCATCCATCATTTCAAAGAACAGTAGACTGATTTATCCCTTTACCTCATTGTAAGAGGATTTTCATCACTTTGGGGAAATGAGTGTCATATTTCTTTTAAATTTGTTGTAATGATCACCAGGTTTCTTTTCAGATGAGGCTTTAAAGATCCTACTCAAAGTGAGAGCACATGATTAAGAATTTAGTGGTATCAGATTCCCACTGTACACAACAAAATTTAGTATTCAGAAATAGAATACGTAGGTCAAATGTTAGTGTTGAGTAGTGAGATAAAGCAGGATAACCTTTACATCTTTTCTCAATGTTAATTAAGTGCACAAGCACTACAAAATACTAACAGGGCTATTGACATGTTTTTGTATGATTGTTTAAAGTTCTACTCAAATTAAATACCACCATAAGCACATATATTATTTTGAAGTATTGCAAGATGGCAGGTTAAGTGGATTGATGGGAAGAAAAATTGCCATTTTCGGGGGATTGAAAATGGTTAATGTATTTTGCTGATCAACACGCACCTTTTCCAGTTGTTCCCTTTCGGATTGCTTCCAACCTTGATGAATAATGCATCAGAGGCTGCTGCTAACAGCGCAGTGGGGGCTTGGGGAACTTCAAACTCAGCATGCCAACCAATTACATGAAGATATCCAGCAGGAAATCACATCTCACTGGGCATATGTAAATTAGGTCCAAGTCACTGGGCCTCAGGCCTACCTGTTCAGGTAGAATTGTTGACCAATATATTTTGGATGTGGGTTGATTGAGTAAACCATTAGCGTTCCTTACTTTTCTTGGGAAAAGAAATTGGCCATCAGTATTGGTGAACGTAGACCAGTAATGAGGAACATTTCAATAGAGGGCAGCAAAAATAAGAAAAGGATAGACTTAACATGAAGAGAACTTCATGGCTGAATGAGGCCAAAAGGGAACAATTGATGGTTAGGTAAGATGTTATATTTTATGAACATATAAGGCAGAGTAATGTTTAATAACAGAGAATATGAAGAGATTAGGATAGAAGTAAAGAAATGATAGAAAGTCCATAAACAACTGTGAAATGAAATTATCAAGAAACATGCAAAAATATCAGTAAAATATTTTGCAAGCATATCAGTAAAAAAAGAAAGTTGTGGTTTGAAAAAGACCATTTAGAGATCAACAAGACTTTTCCACAAACAAATATAGAGAGGCGGCAGTAATTTTACATATTGGCTCAGATTTTTGATGGCCAGGTTATGCTTTTACAACTTAGATGGGAGTTCGGTGTCAGTACCCTGTGGAATCTCTGACATAGCAGACTCTCCGGAAATTGAAGATTCCAATTGGCAATGTCCTAGTGCCTAGAATTCTGTAAAGTTATCTAGTTTGTAGGGTACTTCTGATCGTATGAGGGTTGCTCAGCCTTGCTGGTCACAATTGATCTCATTTATTTACGGTTAAAAGTCTGGGCTTACATTTCTGAACCACACTGAAGAATGATAAATAATGAAATTGACACAGGTTTCAATTGAGATGCTTTGTCCTTGGGACCTACAGCCAATGTATTGAACAGGGTCATTTTTCCCAAAACCGGGATAATTCCTGGTTAAAAAATCTGGATTAAAAATGATAAACTTTGAAGTTAAATCACAGAATTTGAAGGATTCCACTATACTAATGCTTGTGGTTACTCAAGAAAAGTTGGACAACTAAAAGCTAGCATTATTAAACTCGCCCCAATGTACTGTCCAACTACACTTCTCTTAACCCCTTATATTTCATGGACATGCACAACCCAATATTCCCACCACCCAGGACCTGAAAACAACCCATTTCTCCTCCCAGGAAGTTGCACCATCAACCCTGACAGCCCCTGCCTTTCTGGGATAAGGTATATCCTCTCTGCCACCAGACCTGACATCCTGCCTCTGCACCACCAAAATAGTCAGATCCACTGGGACCCAGCAGTCCCCTTGATCCCTTTGGAACTGTAAGCCCCTCTCTGTAGTGACCCTGTCTTTTCCACCTGGGAACTAACAACACACTCTTCCCCCAAAGACCCGATACTCCATCTCCATGTGGGAACCAATTCACCCTGCCAGCTACAACATCCAACTCCCACCCAACTCATCACTTACCTGGCTCCCTTCTCTTGGCAATCTGCTTACCTATCGTCTTACCCACCTTGCACTCTGGCTATCTTCCTCCGACCCTCCTGGAACCCTGTTTAATGGCAATCTGGTGCCCCACACCTGACCTGTCTGTAATGTGAATTCTTTCTCAACATACAAACAGAGTCTAGTGGTCATCTGAGTGTTCTTGTCATTCCTCAGAAAATCTGAGGAAACCCATTATTTCCCTTCAGTAGTTACCAGGGAGATAAACCGGTTATACATAGCATTGAATGATGCGATAAGCAAAGAGAAAAATACATTTAAAGTAACTAAAAGTAATTTATTGCATTAACTAAAACAAATTTGAAGACAGTATATGGCTGAATAGATTATATCCATTGGTTTCAAAAAGAAGTCTGGGGAAGAGGAAACAGAGTTATTCCTAATTTTTTTTTTAAAAATTCTCTTGGGAAAAATACAGTGCCAGAAGATTGCTAATGTAATTCCTACATTTATCAAGGTGGCAGAACTTGCCCAGCTAATTATGGGTAAGTTAAATTAACAGTGGTGGACAAAGATAATGGAATCACAATGAAGCAGGACTAGAGGAACATTTAGAAATGAAAAAAAAAACATGTTGTGAGACAATTCTGAAAGGGTTAATGTTGGAGTCTGCATTAGGCTCCATGTATTCTGATGATAAATACAATCTTGGGTAGAGAATAGACAAGTCTAGTTTAACATCCTGATGTGATTAGACCTGTCATCGCTGGCCCCGATCTCTAACTAACCAGTATAACTCGTATCTATTGCTGTTATGCAATAAACATTTTGTTGTTGAGACAAGTGCCTCTTCTTGTTAAGACTCACACGTGATTCATTCTCTCTATCATTTTTACTCAACCAGATACTTAGACCAAGTATACAAAGAGGGCTGGTGGCAGCGCTCTTTCCTAAAATCAGCTGGTAGTTGTTGGTTGTGCAACAATTATATAATAATGACTAGCCAGCAAACCTTTTAAAAGAGAAACTGCTACAACATATACAACATAAGTGATCAAGCTGCCCCAGTCCTAAAGAACATAACTGCTTGACTCAGGTCTGTGGCAAGTGGTCAGGGAACCTGCAACCCTTTCAATTAATTGAATGAAATCTTATTTCTAAATTATTGGCATCAATTTTACCTCAGGTGGTATTGATAAAGCTGGCAAAGGATCATGGCCCTTGTGGTGTAGTGGTAGTGTCCTTGCATCTGAGCCAGGAGCTTTGAGCTCCAGCCATGTGTCATAGTATGTCCAAACACTGTCTAGATGGAGGGTTTGTTATTTTAAAATCCATTGTACATATTATGATACATATTAGAAGCAAGAGGGACTTGACAATGGACATTCTCATTAGTTTATTTAGTGTGGAATTGTGGAATGAAATTACTAAGATAGAGGCAGTGATAGTATGTTCAACTAATCTCAATCACATCAATATGTAAAATATACTTTCTGTATGCATTTCATGTGTGGCAACAAAAATAATACACTTCTAAAGTTTAATCCAAGTTATATATAAACATACAAAATACACTGCTGTTATTGGAAGAAAGTTTTGCACATGCAGTACTAAATGTGGAACACACAGTCTGATAATTTAGAAACAGTGAAGGGCTGGGAGATGTGGTCATTAGCATTCATGTGGAATCTGATATGCTTTAAGTTGATGTTGCTGAGAGGCAGAATGGAGATAAAATATTGGAGTGGCTACTGTTGTAACATTATCAAATGAGTGCAATCCCATGTTAAGATAGTATGTGGCTTTGAGGGGAACTTGCAAGTGGTGGTGTTCCATGTATCATCTGTCCTTGTAATTGGCAGAGGTCACAATATTGCAAGATGCTGCAAAGGAGACTTGGTGGGTGCAGTGTAATTTGGAGATGGTGAACAATGCTGCCACTATGCCACTTAAAGTCAAGTGCCAATAAAATAGGTTCCTTTATCTTAAATGTTGTTGAGGCAAGTGGAGAGTATTCCATCACATTCTTGACTTGCACCTTGCAGATGTTGGACAGATGTTGAATATATTTAGGGTCAGCATGATGGCTCTGTGGTTAGCACTGCTGCCTCACAGTTACAGGGATCTGGGTTTGATTCCACCCTTTGGTGACTGTCAGTGTGGAGTTTGCACATTCTCCCTGTGTCTGTCTGGGCTTCCTTTATGTGCTCTGGTTTCCTCCCACAATCCAAAGATGTGCAGGTTAGGTGGATTGGCCATGGGAAGTGCAGGATAGGGGGTGGGCCTGCGTGGGATGCTATTCAAAGAGTTGGGTGTGACTCATGGGGCAAATGGTTTGCTTTCAGGCTGTAGGGAATCTATGATTTTTCTGATGAGTTACTAACTTCAAAATTCATGCAATTACAGCCATAATGTCTGTGTAACTGGATGAGCTCAGTTTTTGGTTAATACTAACCCACAAGACATTGATAGTGGGAAATTCAGTGAAGGTAACATCACTGAATGTCAAGGACTGATTTGGCTTTCTCTGGTTGGAGATAGCTATTCTAAATTCATATGGCACAATTGTTACTTGCTGTTCATCAGCTGAAGCCTAAACATTGTCTGGTTCTTGCTGCATATGGACGGAATCTGCTTCAGTATGTGAGGCATTGTGAATGGGATGAAACATTGGGCAATTTTCAATGATCATCCCCAATTCTGATTTCTAATTGGAAGCTAGTTGATTAATGAAGCAGCTTAAATTAGTTGGACCATGGACAATATTTAGAGGAAATCTGCAGAGATGTCTTGCAGTTGAGATGACAAACTCCCACAACCACAACCATCTTCTGTTGTGCTGATATCAGAAGAGAGTTTTCCACTGATTCACATCAACGTCCAGCTTGTGAGGGCTCCTTGACATCATACTTGATCAAATGCTGTCTTAATGCCACTCTTGCCACTTTGAGCCAAGGCTGCAATGAAATCAGGTGCTGAGTGACCCTGGTGGAACCTAAACTGAATGTCAGTGAACAGGTTATTACTGAACAAATGCCAATTTATTGCACAGTCAATGATCTCTTCCATTACTTTACTGCTAAATGACTTGTCATGGGGCAGTAATTTGCTGGGTTGGATTTGTCCTACTTTTTGTGGACAAGATATTTCTGAGCAATTTTGTGCATTGCTGCCTAGATGTGCTAGGTCTACTGGAACACCTGATAGGGGTGCAGCTATTTTTTTTTGATTAGATTACTTACAGTGTGGAAACAGGCCCTTTGGCCCAACAAGTCCACACCGACCCGCCGAAGCGTATACCACCCAGACCCATACTCCTACATTTACCCCTTCACCTAACACTACAGGCAATTTAGCATGGCCAATTCACCTAACCTGCACATTTTTGGATTGTGGGAGGAAACCGGAGCATTCGGAGGAAACCCACGCAGACACGGGGAGAATGTGCAAACTCCACACAGATAGTCGCCTGAGGCGGGAGTTGAACCCCAGTCTCTGGCGCTGTGAGGCAGCAGTGCTAACCACTGTGCCACCGTGCCGCCCACAATTCTGGAGCATGTGTCTTCAGCACTGCAGTATTACTACTGTCAAGGCTCATCACCTTTACACAATCCAGAGGCTTCAGTCGTTTCTTCGTGACACTTGAAATGAATTGAGTTGGCTGAAACATGGCAATGCTGACACTGGGCACCTCTGGAGGAGGCTGAGATGGATCACCAACTCAGCATTTTTGGGTGAAGATGCCTGCAAATGCTTCCTCTGCAAAGGAACATAGTCTGAGATGATGTAAGCCTTTGTAAGATGTTTAAATGTCAATAATAATCAAGGCTATGGCTTTTAACAAATTCAACATCTATCTTAATTATCATTAAATTACTGATTATATGAAAAGTCACAACTCAATGTACCAAATATATTTTCATTTTAGCCATTCAACAAAATGAAGCAATTGGCGCAAATTGTAATTCCCATCGACACTGAAAGAAAATTGTATCTGTTACATAGCTTAGTGAGCCAGTCACACATAGTGATCAACATTTATTTCCAATTCCTTAAAATTGCTTGGTAAAATCTTGTCAGTTATACAAAAATGCAATAACAATACTGCACTTTTAATTCATTACAATCTCTTTGCTATTTATTTTGTGATTGTATATTTTTATTTCAAATACTCTGGTCTTTGTAATATTAATTTTCACAATAATTATCGAATATTTTAGAATTCTTAATTACTTCAAACATTTCTATATATCTTCAGTTCAGTTACAAATGAAAGGGAGAATATTTAGTTGAATATTTCGCATTTGAAGTGTTTCTAATGCTTCACTCATTGTTTAGTGGTGCAGACTTTAACAGCACAAATTTAAAAACAGCTCAGACAGCACAGGCAAGAAAGAAGCCCAGTACCACACAGAAACCAATCACGTCAACTTCAACAAGCACCTCACTATATTAATCACCTCAGCACACAGAGAATTCAGTCAGGCTTTTAAATCAAGCCATGAATTTACACAGTTGTACATACTGACGCCCTGCTGTACAGAGGATGACTGATTACATGGTCTGCTTTTCTTGGTTGCCACAGTTACGAGTCGTTGAGGTTGCAAACATAGAAGAATAAAAACAAACATGAGGGCTATGATATTAAGTCACAGCACAATGCATGTTTTGCTAAGCAGATTTTCAATATTGTTCCTATGAAATTCATTTAGTATAGTAAAAACACCAGCCACGGCTAAAGAAGGGGAGTGTATGCCAAATAAGGTCATGTCAGCTGGAACGTTTCTGTAAGTTTGACAGACAACCAAGAAATGTGTTTGATGGGTTTATGTTCCTGAAGTACACAGTCAGTCCTTTTCTATCGTGGAGAACAAAGAATTATTATGAAAGTAATAATAGTGCATATGTATATATACTATATATATATAAAATACATTGGGGAATGATGCACTTACTGCAAAGTTGAAGGACAAGTTGGGTTCCAGTTGCCATATATAATGCATGTGCACAAACATAATGACTGTTAAATATTAACCTTTAAAGCATGAAATGTACATAAGCAGGTTTTGTAATCAAGTTAAATTAAAATGCCTTCAAATATATTTGCTCCTAACATTTCTATTTTCTAATAAAATAGTTCTACGTGTAACTAATTTTAACTCCCCAAGAGTCTACTCACAAATATCAGCAAAGTTTTGGAAACAGTCATTAAAATCAAGCAACACTTACCAATAACCTCTTATCAATGTTCAATTTGGGTTTTGCCAGGACCTGTGACTCCAGACCTCACCATAACCTTTATTTAAATACGGACACCAGAGCTGAATTCCATATTCAAATTAAAAGTATCAAAACATCATTTAACGGTGGATTGCACCAATAAGCCCCAGTAACTCTGGGATCTTTGGTGATTGAGGGAATGTTCCCTAGTGTTTGGAGTCATACCTAGTACAAAGGAAGATGTTTGTGTTTCAAATAATCACTTAGTTGGAAATAACTTGCGTTTTGATTAATAGAGAAAGAGTCATGCTGTTGAATTGTTTTCTCTTGTACTCAGCATTTTGTGGAATATCCAATGACTTGTCCAGTTTCCACATGTAGAGTGAATGTATGGTGCTGCTGCGGGGCCTAATGGCTAACACAGGCATAGACACTGAGTCATAGAGATGTACAGCATGGAAACAGACCCTTGGGTCCAACCTATCCATGTTGACCAGATATCCCAATCCAATTTAATCCCATCTGCCAATTTAATCCCACCAGCCCATATCCCTCCAAACCCTTCCTAATCATATAACCATCTAAATGTCTTTTAAATGTTGCAATTATACCAGCCTCCAACACTTCCTTTGGCAGCTCATTCCATACACGTACCACTTTCTCTGTGAAAAAATTACCCCTTAGGTATCTTTTATATCTTTCCCCTCTCACCCTAAACCTATGCCCTCTAGTTCTGAACTCCCCGACCCCAGGGAAAAGACTTTGTCTATTTATCCTATCCATGCCCCTCATAATTTTGTAAACCTCTATAAGGTCACCCCTCAGCCTCCGACGCTCCAGGGAAAACTGCCCCAGCCTGTTCAGCTACTCACTATAGCTCAAATCCTCCAACACTGGCAACATCCTTGTAAATCATTTTTGAACCCTTTCAAGTTTCACAACATCTTTTTGAGAGGAAGGAGACCAGAATTGCACACAATATTCCAACAGTGGCCTAACTAATGACCTGTACAGCTTCAGCATGATCTCCCAACTCCTGTACTCAATACTCTGACCAATAAAGGAAAGCATACCAAACACCTTCTTCACTATCCTATCTACCTGTGACTCCACTTTCAAGGAGCTATGAACCTGCACTCCAAGGTCTCTTTGTTCAGCAACACTCCCTAGGACTTTACATTAAGTGTATAAGTCCTGCTAAGATTTGCTTTCCCAAAATGCAGCACCTCACTTTTCTCTAAATTAAACTCCATCTGCCACTTCTCAGCCCATTGGCCCATCTGATCAAGATCCCATTGTAAACTGAGGTAACCTCCTTTGCTGTCCACCACATAACAAAGGCATTGAACAAAACACACACCATTCTTTATGAAGAGTTTAAATTTGTATCCACTGGACCAGACTCAAAGCATGGCCATACAGCCCTACTCAAAAGCAAGTTTAAAAAGGTAGAGCTTTAGAAGAATAAGGAGCTTCATGGTGGCACAGAAAGGATTCATGATCATAATTCACCACATCCAGGTGCGTACGAGCTGCCTAAGATGTACAAAACTAATGTCCTTTGCATTCATTTTATCTATGACTGGTTCTGCATTGCATGAATTGGCCAAATGATTGAGTGGGTTGCTATGGCCAGCTCTTAGCAGTTTTCCACATATACACTGAAACAAAAGCAATGGACAACTAGTCTCTGAGGCATTCCTCAGATCAATGCCTCGAACAATCAGATCCAATTTGCCACGTCTCAAATTAAAGAAGGAACTTGGTGATAATGATTCCTTGATCCATTCTCCATGACAAAGCCTCAACCAACCTGAATCCTTTCAACAATCAAGCTCATGGTCTGACCAGTCCTGGGTGAGGTTCCCCAAGTTGCTTTGGTTCCATATGGGAAAGCCCAAATTGTCAAGCTTACTAGTGAGAGCAGATGGATTGCCTCCATTTCTTTATTTACACATCCTCTCAGTCAATTGCCACAAGGTTAATTTACAAAGGATCTCTTCCACTGTGATCCCCATTCTCCCAGACCAAGTGAAATTATATTCTAAAAGGAGACCGTCAGGTTTTTTTTTGATTGAACAAATGTGTGAGTTTACTAATCAATAAATGTGTGAAGAAATAATAATGCAACACAGACAAAAGTAGTAAATATCACAAATTAGCTAGATTAATAAAGATGCCTGTCTATGGATATATGATGCATTCCTTTAAAATGAAGGAAGGTATCATCAGAGGATCAGACAGAAGGCTGCTAAGCAAAGCACTTAAAGATCAATGACAGTGGAGACAATGACCAGAGTGCTACCCAGTTGCAATTATACAAGGCCATTGTCCAGCAGAAGAAAAGGGGTTTGAAGGAATGGGACTTGCACACATGCTGACAAAAGTTGTGAGGGCAAGGAAATTAAAACTGGAAATATTTATATGAGCAACAGTAGAGAGTTGTTGCCTTCCAAAAAAGGCTCCGACCAAGTACAGTTTCAAAAATGTAATTTTATTTTTAATCTAGTCGCATTAAAATGTTAGATCTATGTGTTCCAAAAAGGAAGTAAATGAAATTACTCCACAGCAGCCAGTATCCTGTCACCAAATCCCCGTTCTTTACACGTAGAAAGTACTTGACAGTGCCAGCTCTCAGAGTGAACAGAACCTGACATGACAAATACCATTTTACTTTAGGAAATACTCTAATTCCCAAGTGGTAAATGATGGCCTGTTATCTGTGACCAGCACTTCCGGGAGTCCACGTATTAGAAAAGATGCATGCAGTTTCTTTATCATCATGCTTGTGCTTGATGAATTAACTCAATGCACATCCAGCCATTTTGAGTGGACATCCACAACTACTAAGAACATTGAGCCCAAGAAAGGATCTACGTAGTTGATGTGTAACCAAGTCCATGTTTTAACCGACCATTCCCATGAATGTGGGGGAGCAGCTGACGGTAACATTTGTCCTTGTTGGCACTCTGGGCTCAGCCCCACCAACATGCATCCAATGCTGGCCATCAGACAAATTCTCACCAACATCTTAATTTTGGAGATCCCTGGATGATCCTGGTGGAGTTTAGCCAGTGTCTGGCAGTGACCTTTGCTCGGGACAATCGCACTTGCTCTGCATATTAACATGCCATCCTCCATTGTGATCTGGTCTCTGAGTCTAAAGTGGTTTCAATTCTGATCATGGTGGCGCTTTGGGGCCATCACCACAAGATGTTTCAGGTTTGCCAGGACCAGATCTTTCTGCGTCCAAAGTCTGATACTGTTAGCTGTGACTGGAAGTGTGCTAGAAAAGTTAAAACCATTATGGGCTCTTCCAGTGGCAGTATACCAGGGGTGCATCTGCCAGCAGGAGGTGGCTTAATGCATCTGCATTCACTAACTGGCCTGAGGACAGTGTTCCAACTTTTAATTGTACACACTTAATCTTAGAGCCCACATCTGAATTCAGCCTGAAGATATTGGCAGCACTACCCTGTCCTCTTTAAGAAGATCTAGCAGAGGTTTGCCATCTGTTATTATGAAAAATGTACTTCCTGACTCAAAATATGATCATCAAATCTTTCTTCTCCACCTGGGTGTATTTATGTTCTCCATTAGCCAAGGTCATGGCTGCATACACTATTGAGTGTTCCTCTCAACTGGACCACTTACATGGTAATACTATCCCGATGCTGTATGTAGAGGCATCGGATGTAAGAGTACCAGATCTTGCTTGAAATCATAGTGTGCCAACACCTTAGAAGATGATAGCTGTTTTTTTTTCACTTCTCTGAACGCTCTGGTGTGGCTACACGATCATTTCCAAAGCTGATCATTTTTTAAGCATTGATGCAAAGGTGCCAGGATGGATGCGAGGTTATGTATGAACTTTCCGTAATGATTGACTGTCCAAGATTTAAGCTCCAGTACAGACGGAGCCGGGGCATCTTTGATCACCCGACTCTGTAGCCCATGTAGGACCCTAGGGATGCCTAGAACACACATTTCTTCCTTCTAAGGCATATGCCTGCCTGGGAAGAACATCGAAGGACTCTGTCCAAATTCCCTAAGTGCTCCTTATTGGTTTTCCCTGTTATTAGCAGGCCGTTAAGATAATGGCAATCTGGAGTCGACCTTGTAAAATGATTTCTGTCGTCCACTGAAAAAGTGCACAAGCTGTTGATACCCCAGTCTATTTTTTAAATGATTTTTCTCTCTCCTCAGTATCAGCTGGAACACACTGACTGTGGTACCAGCCAGCACAGAGTCAGTCCCTAAACTGAGGAGATTCTAAATCTCCTGGTTTTTTTCTTTTAGTTTATTTTTCTTCTTTTTTTATATTTTCCCCACGCTCCCACCTAACATAGTTAGTGCTACCCCAGTCTCTTATATTGAAACAAACGCTAATAGGTATTAATTGTAACATACTTCTGGGAATCCTGATTAAACCACAATTGCAAGTACACATAGCTGATGTCCGCTTTGCGAAGAATAGCCCCCTTTGTGTATAAATCATCTGTGCAAAGGATTGGGTATTTATCCAGCTGCAAAAAGCTGTTTACCATTTGGTTAAAATCCCCATAAAGGCGAACTGACTCATTGGTCTTCACAATTAGCATGACTGGTGCTGCCCATTCTGCACCTTGGACTGGTTTGATGATTCTTTCACTTTCCAGCCTTCTGATTTCTGCCTCAATATTTGCCTACAAGACAAATGGCAGGTCTTGCAGAATCATGGAATTGCTTCCCAGCCCTCATGCAAGGTGGCCTTGGCTCTTTTGATAGTCCCTAGACCTTCCGAAAAATCTCCTGGTATTTAATTAGGTATTCATTCAACCAGTTGTTTTCTAATCGAAAAATGTTGAGCCAATCTAGGTGAATCTTTCTCAAACAATTTCACCCCATCTAGCTTGGGCCCAAGCCTTTTACTACAATCACCAGTAACTGAACCAGCTACTTCTCACAAGAGACTGGAACCCCATATTGTACCCTTAATCTATAAAGGTTCCCTGGGATAGGTTCTCAGCCGAGTCAATGTCTTGTGCTAACCTAATGATTGGAGTCCAGAATGAATTTTGTTAAAGACTGATTCTGATATCACTGAAACGACTGTGCCAGTATTGACCTCCATTAGAAGTGGTTGACCATTTAAGCTTACATTTATTTTGATTCTGATTTGAATGTTGTTAAGCAATTTAATATTCCAAACCAGATGTAGGTGGACCTTCCAGGGTGTCCTTTCTCCTGGATACAGTTCTCTTACTCAATTTAAGTTTAGTGGGACTCATTTGCTATCTCAGGTCTGTATACCAGCAGCAACTACATTGTCTTGCCAGCCCAAATCCTGAAGAAATTTTAACCATTTGGCCGAGGCTTGTCTTTGTTTTGGGGTGTTGCTGTGGGCTGACCTAGAGTCCCTCTGTTCAGGCTGTGTCCTGAGTGAGGCTATGCAACTGCCTTCTCTCAAGTTGTATTCCTCAAGTTCAGTCGGCCTGGTGAGTGTGTCCACTTCCATCGGAATACTCTGCAGCTCATCTGCTCCACTTGCTGCATTTTCCAGTGATGAAGCCTGTTGTAGTGTCTGTTTGAAGTCCAGTTGGGCTTCAGCTATTAGGCATTTTTGCATCATTATATCATTAATCCCACATACCAAACAATCTCTCAACATCTCATCAAGAGTAAAACCAAAGTCACATGCCTCTGTCAGTTGTTTTAACTTCATCAAAAATCCCAATAAGGATTCTCGAGCTGATGAGTAAAATCAATAGTATCTCAGAATTAGAGGATGCTTGGGTTCCTAATATTTCTCAATTAAATCTATCAACTCTTGAAAGGTTTCAGTATCTGGTACCTCAGGAAATGTTAGGCTCCTAATAACTGAAAAAGTTATGGAGCTACAAGCTGTCAGGTGAATTATTCATTGCCTTCTGTCTGCCCCAATGTAATTTGCCTGGAAAAAAATAGCGCATTCTTTCCACATACTAGGCCTAATCTTTGACAGCAGGATCAAACGAGTCAAGCTTTTCAAGTAATGGCATGATGCTAGAAATGCTTACCCCAACTCAAAAATAACTGTTGGGAAAGGATTTCTTCAGGAGCATGCTTTTCTCTTGTCACCACTGAAATAACTCCACAGAGGCATGCATCCATCACCAAGTCACCTTTTATTTACATCAGGAGAGTCCTTGACACTGATCCAACTCCCTCAGAGACAGCTCTTAGAGTGAATAGAACCTCTGACACTCCTGTTTATATCTGTCAGCCAGGGCTCCCTCATCTGATCAGAATAAAAGCCCTCATCTGATCAGAATAAAAGCCCTGATCAGGGAATTCATATTCTATGAGATCCACCTGGCTAGCCTCATTATAATCACTACACTGAAAGCTTCAAGAGGCATGTTTATCACCTTTTTGAAAAAAAAGGTAGCAATTAATTTGGAAGCCTACGCTTTCACTTTAACACCCAGAGCAATTATACCCCACAACAATCCCTCCTAGCACAATTTGTACGTTAAATTGACATAGGTAGATCCACATAGAATTGGATATCAGAATTTATAACAAGAAAATTACACAAAGGCAGTCGAAGAAAAATGAAAACGAAAAAATGAAAAGTGATGTGTGCTTCTATCACATGTCAAAGTGAGTCAATTACTGACATTGTAAGCAATTTACTGATCTCAAATTGAACTCAGCTACAATCACTTGCGATTTCAAGAAATTTTAATTACCTGGATTTCCCCAGGGAGTACTTGAACAGTGGCCTAAAAGAGACTGAGCAGATTAGCAGTTAAAATTGATGATTATGCTCCAGACCTCAACATTCCCAGAACCAATGCAGTAGGGAATTCACACTGGACATAATTTTACACTTTGCAGCCAATCTTCTAAAAAAAAAGGAAAGGCATTTCTTCAGACTTGGGACAGTAGGTTATAAGCTAGTGCACTTAACCTTTAAGCTCCCCTAATAATTAATAAGCAGCTACAATTACTTGGATTTTCCTACTTTTACCCCATAATAATAGGAATAATTTAATTGTAACCCTTAAGTGAGACAGCATATTAAATACAATTCCATTTTGGGCCAAGTGTGGAAACTGCGCTTTAAATCCAAGATTACTCCTGAATATCATCGCAAGAGCTCTGAACATGGATTTAAAAAAAAACTGAAAATGATGAAAAACACTTGTCAACTGAATCATTGGAAATGGGACGTTATTTTTTGCTTTGGTTTGTTTTAGAATTTATTGCTTTACTGAATTTAATTTCTAACTATTGAGACTATTCGCCTCTGATCAGTGTTCCAATTCCTTTCCTCACTAAGCCAAACCATCTCCTACCCTAGCCCTAAATCCATGTTTCTCCTGTTTCTCTCCTAACTATTGTTACACATTCTCCAAAATGATCTTATCTACACAATGTATCTTATTGTTTGGATCCACTCTTACCTATTTAATGGTAAGCAGAATATCACCAGCAGTTCTTCCTCATCCTACACCCATCTTGGAATGGGGATATATTCGTGATTTGACCCTTTCAGAGTTTCATAATCAAAGTGATGCACCTCATGTGCCAGCAGGTCTAATCCCTCATTGAATAAATGGGCAACAGCAGATCACATGAAGCTGAAACCCTAAAAATACACGGTGTTTCATGCACAATCTCCCTGATCCTTCTCTCCTCAACTTGGACAGTGCTGGGGTGGTGCAACAAAAGTATATTAAAGTATTAAAAACTTACATTCAAAGTGATGTCTACCAGGATAAGAAGATGCTTGAGGAAAGCAAATGGTAAATTTCACATAGCTACATCTTCTCAAACACCATAATGTACCTTAGCTGACCTCTTCTGTGTTTTTTATAATAACATAAGACATGCAACTGACTACACAATGGCTGAATATTGGACTTACCCACAGAGCATGTGAGTATGCTCAAAATTCTTCAGAAATGAATATTGAACTTGAACCTGGGCATTGCATATCAAATCTACATTAACGCATTCAAACAACTGAATATATGTTGCTGAAGTACAGTATGGGCTTTGCTAGAGAACACTTCAATCATATAAACATACAGATTATGAAGAGGAATCAGCCATTCAGTTCATTGCACCAGCTCTTCCATTTGAAAAGATTCTTGAAGTTTGCATAAAGATTTGTAGCTCGGGTTCTGATTGCCATGATTGTGGATATGTTTGCTGAACTGGGAAGTTGATTTGCAGACGTATTGTCCGCTATCTAGGTGACATCTTCAGTGCTTCGGAGCCTCCTGTGAAGCATTGTTGTACTGTGTCTTCTGGAATTTATTTGGCTCCGTTCCTGCTGTTTCTGGTTCCCAGTTCCAGTAGTTCGTTGTAATGGCCGGTACACTGGGTCCGGGTCAATGTGCTTGTTGATAGAGTGTGTGAATGAGTGCCATATCTTCTAGGATTTCTCTGGCTGTCCTCTGTTTAGTTTGTCCTATGATTGTTGTGTTGTCCCAGTCAAATTTGTGGTCCCTGTCATCTGTGTGTACGGCTACTAGGGACATCTGGCCATAGCATTTAGTGGCCAATTGGTGTCATGGATGTGGATTGTTAGTTGTCTGCCTGTTTGTCCTGTATAGTGTTTTGTGTGGTCTTTGCACGGAATCATGTAAATACCGCTGGTCTTGCACACGATGGGTATAGGGTCTTTTGTTCTGGTGAGTTGCTGTCTGAGTGTGGCTGTCGGTTTATGGGCTGTCATGAATCCCAGTGGTTGGAGAAGTCTGGCTGTCAGTTCTGAGACATTTTTTATGTAAGGTAGCGTGGATAGTGAGTTAGGTCATTGCATGTCCTTGTCACGTTGTTTGTCTGTTAGACATCTACGGATGAAATTGCGGGGATATCTGTTCTTGGCGAAGACTCTGTAGAGGTCTTCTTCTTCCCTTCATAGGTCGGGAGTGCAGCAGTGTGTTGCAGCCCTTTTGAACAGGGTCCTAATGCAACTTCTCTTGTGTGTGTGTTCGGGTGGCTGATGTTGAAGTTCAGGACTTGATCAGTGTGTGTGTGGCTTTCATGTACACATTTGTGGTGCATTCACTGTTCTGTGTTCTTTGTACCATCACATCCAGGAATGGGAGCTGATTGTTGGTTTCCTCCTCTCCTGTAAATCTGATTCATGTGAGCATGATGTTGATAATCTGGTGTGTGTTCTAGATTTCTGTTTTCTTAATAATTACAAATAATTATGTGTCATCCATGTTTCTGATCCAGAGCTTGGTCTGGATTTGTGGTTGGGCTGTTTGTTCCAGTCTTTGCATCACTGCTTCTGTTCTGAGCCCAGGGGATGGGTGAGCCCATAGACATTCCATTGACCTGTTCATATATTTGGTTGTTGAATGTGAAATGCCACAACCCAACAGAGTAGCCACTCTACCTTATGTAAAAAAGTCTCAGAACTGACAACCAGACTTCTCTGACCACTGGGAATCATGACAGCCCATAAATCGATAGCCATGCTCAGACAACAGCTCACCAGGACAAAAAACCCTATATCCATGATGTGTAAGACTAGCGTAATTTACAAGATTCCATGCAAAGACTGCACGTAACACTATATAGGACAAACAGGCAGACAACTAGCAATCTGCATCCATGAACATCAACTCGCCACTAAATGCCACGATCAACTGTCCCCAGTAGCCATACACAAAGATAACGAGAACCTCAAATTCAACTGGTACAACACAACAATCATGGGACAAACTAAACAGAGGACAGCCGGAGAATTTCTAGAGGCATGGCACTCATCCATAGACTCCATCAACAAGTACATTGACCTGGACCCAGTGTACCGGCCACTATAACGAACAACCAGAACCAGCAACTGGAAGCAGCAGAAATGGAACCAAATAAATTCCAGAAGACACAGTACAGCAGCATTTCACAGGAGGCTCCAAGGCACTGAAGATGTCACCTAGACAGGGGGCAAAACGTCTGCAAATCAACTTCCCAGTTTAGCGAACATACCCACAACCATGGCAGATTATGGTTGAATTGATTAGAGCCTCAATTCTGCTTTTCTGTCTGCCCACTATAGCCTTTGCCTCAATTGCTAGTTAAGAATCTATCTAACACTGACTTTAATATGTTCAATGAGCCTGCCCCTGCTGCCCTCTGGAAAGGATCACTTCACAGACTCAAGATCCTCTGAGAAATCAATTTTTTCTTCATCTCCATGTTCACTGGGAAACCACTTATCTTTAAATGGTGTTCTCTTGTTCTCACTTTCTGACAAAAGAAAACATGCTTTCAGCATCGACCCTATCAAGTCCACTCAGCAACGTACATGATTCAATCTTATTGTCTTTTGGCATTATGTACAATTCTGGTCACTGCATTGTAGGAAGAATGTGGAAACTTTGGAAAGGATTCAGAGGAGGTTTACTAGGATGTTGCCTGGTGTGGAGGAAAGGTCTTATAAGGCAAGGTTGAGAGATGACTTAATTGAGACATACAAGATAATTAGAGGGTGAGATGGGGGGATGATGAGAGCCTTTTTCCCCAGACGCTGATGGCTAGCGAAAGGGGACATGGCTTTATCTGACAGATAAAGGTCAGATGTCAGAGGTAGTTTCTTTACTCAAAGAGTAGTAGGGGTGTGGAATGCACTGCCTGCAACAGTAGTAGACTCGCTAGCTTTCAGAGCATATGAATGAAAATGGAATCATGTAGGATAGATGGGCTTCAGATTGGTTCCACAGGTCGGCGCAACATCGAGGGCCGATGGGAAGGATGGTAGGAGCAAATTGCTGCAGATACTGGAATCTGTACTGAAAACTAAAAATTGCTGGAAATCACAGGCAGCACCCATGGAGAGAGAGCAAGCTTGCTGTAATTTCCAGCATTTTCTGTTTTCAGTGGAGATGGATAGTGGCGGTTGGGGATGGTTCAGATCATTTTTGCAGGAAGAAGCGGAGACCCTGAGACTGTCGTGATGGGGGATGGATGTGTAAAGTGATCGCACATCCATGGTAAAGTAGCCCGTGAACTTAAAATTCTCAAACTGATGTATAAAGTCTCACAAGAATCACGGATGAAAGTGGGAAGGGGCTAGACAAGGGGAGAATAATCATGTTGAGGTTGGAAGCGATGAGTTCCTAATGTTCCGAGACGTGCATTTTACAATGTATATGATATTTGATTTGAATGCTTATCCACAACTATATCAATATAATGATTACATATTTTATTTTTCCTATCATCACAATTGTTGCCATAATGACGTTCAAAAAAACAACTTATCTATATCCAACTACAAAACTTTAAACTCTTCAGTTCTTAATCAACTTGTAGGTTTGGAGTCAGTTTCCACATGTACACTGATGCCACCAGCTCTATCTCTCAATCCCACCACTCCAATCCTCCAATGCCTTTGTGTTATCAGATTGCTTGGGTGTAGCCAGTCTTGGATGAACAATTGTGAAGACTTAACACATTCTCTTCACGCTCCCGACTTTTGACAATCTTCGAATCTTTTTGATCCCATTTCTATTACAAAAATGTTTTACTTCCACCTCCCTTATATCTCTACCTTTTTCTTTACCTCATTCCTTTATATTTTAGAAACATTCAACTGTGATACTGCCACCTCAACTGTTTAAATGTTCCTCTGACAAGCCTTCCATCCTCCAGCAATTCAACTTCAGCTCATTTAACATGCTGGTGCCCATATCCTATTCCAATCTGTGCTTCTCTATCTTTTTGCATACTGCCTATCCTTCACCATTGATAGCAGTATCTGCTTGAGAAGTCCTTCCCTAAATTCCTCTCCTTTCTCTCTCTTAATTTTAAGACTTTCTCAAATCCATACCTTTTACCAAGCTTTTTGTCACTACTACCTTAATAAAAATGATTGAGTAATCAGTTGCTGAATGATGAATTGATTATCACCATAGGTTAGTTTATTTAAAAGAGTAAAACAAATTCCAGATTATGAAGCAGACATTACAGGAATGAATTGATGTCTTTACAACTTGTAAAACAGTCCAACAGTTAGTCAAAGATGCAATATTATAGATATACAACACAGGGAGTCCTTAAGGATGAATTGTCTTAAAGGCAGTCAGGATTTAGAATATAGAACATAGAACATTACAGTGCAGTACAGGCCCTTCGACCCTCGATGTTGCGCCGACCTGTCATACCAATCTGAAGCCCATCTAACCTACATGTTCCATGTACGTCCATATGCTTGTCCAACGATGACTTAAATGTACTAAAGTTGGCGAATCTACTATAGTTGCTGGCAAAGTATTCCATACCATTACCACTCTGAGTAAAGAAACTACCTCTGACATCTGTCCTACATCTATCACCCCTCAATTTAAAGCTATGCCCCCTCGTGCTCGCCCTGGAAAAGGCTCTCCCTGTCCACCCTATCTAACCCTCTGACTATCTTATATGTCTCTATTAAGTCACCTCTCAACCTTCTTCTCTCTAACAAAAACAGGCTTAAGTCCCTCAGCCTTTCCTTGTAAGACCTTCCCTCCACACCAGGCGACATCCTAGTAAATCTCCTCTGCACCCTTTCCAAAGCTTCCACATTCTTCTTATAATGCGGTGACCAGAACTGCACACAATACTCCAAGTACACTACCAGGAATCTTACCATTAGCCCAGTACTTTGCATTCCAGTTACTCCGACCAAAATGAATCACCTCACACTTGTCCGCATTAAACTCCATTTGCCACCTCTCACCCCAGCTCTGCAGCTTATCTACATCTCTCTGTAACCTACAACATCCATCGTCACTATCCACAACTCCATCGACCTTAGTGTCGTCTGCAAATTTACTAACCCACCCTTCTACACCCTCTTTCAGGTCGTTTATAAAAATGATGAACAGCAGTGGACCCAACACCGACCCTTGCGATACACCACTGGTAACTGGACTCCAGGATGAACATTTCCCATCAACAACCAGCCTCTGTCTTCTTTCAGCAAGCCAATTACTGATCCAAACTGCTATATCTCCCACAATCCCATTCCTCTGCATTTTGTACAATAACCTACTGTGGGGAACCTATTGAATGCCTTGCTGAAATCCATATACACCACATCTACCTGTTTGGTCACCTTCTCAAAGAACTCAATAAGGTTTGTGAGGCACGACCTACCCTTCACAAAACCGTGCTGACGATCCATAATCAAATTATTCTTTTCTAAATGATTATAAATCCTATCACTTATAACCTTTTCCAACACTTTACTAACAACTGAAGTGAGACTCACTGGTCTATAAATACCAGGATTGTCTCTACTCCCCTTCTTGAACCGGGGAACCACATTTGCTATCCTCCAGTCTTCTGGCACTATTCCTGTAGAGTCATTCTTTTATTCCTTAAATACCTATAGAAAGCCTTAGAGTTTACCCAGATCCTATCCGCCAACAACTTCTCATGTCTCCTCCTGGCTCTTCTGAGCTTTCTCTTTAGGTCTTTCCTGGCTACCTCATAACACTCAAGCACCCTAACTGAGCCTTCACATCTCATCCTAACATAAGCCTTCTTCTTCCTCTTGACCAGAGATTCCACTTCCTTTGTAAACTACGGCTCCCACACTCTTCAGCTTCCTCCCTGCCTGAAAGGTACATACTTATCTAGGACACACAGTAGCTTTCCTTGAATAAGCTCCACATTTCTAATGTGCCTATCCCCTTCAGTTTTCTTCTCCATCCTATGCTTCCTAAATCTTGCCTAATCGCATCGTAATTGCCTTTCTCCCAGCTGTAACTCTTGCCCAGTGGTATACACCTATCCCTTTCTATCACTAAAGTAAACATAACAGAATTGTGATCGCTATCACCAAAGTGCTCACCTACTTCCAAGTCTAACAGCTGGCCGGGCTCATTACCCAGTACTAAATCTAATGTAGCTTTGCCCCTTGTTGGCCTGTCTACATATTGTGTCAGGAAGCCCTCCTGCACACACTGGACAAAAACTGACCCATCTATAGTACTCATATTATAGTGTTCCCAGTCAATATTTGGAAAGTTGAAGTCCCCCATGAAAACTACCATGTCTCTCTCACTCCTATCGAGAATCATCTTTGCTATCCTTTCCTCTACATCTCTGGACCTATTCGGAGGCCTATAGAAAACTCCCAACAGGATGACTCTCCTTTCCTGTTTCTAACCTCAGCCCATACTACCTCAGTTGACAAGTCCCCAAACATCCTTTCTGCAACTGTAATACTGTCCTTGACCAACAATGCCACACCTCTCCCTCTTTTACCATCTTCTCTGTTCTTACTGAAACATCTAAATCCTGGAACCTGCAACAACCATTCCTGTCCCTGCTCTAACCATGTCGCCGAAAAGACCACAACATCGAAGTCGCAGGTACCAACCCATGCTGCAGGTTCACCCACCTTATTCCAGATGCTCCTGGCATTGAAGTAGACACACTTCTAACCAACTTCTTGCTTGCCGGTGCCATCATGCGTCCCCGAAACTTGATTTTGGACCTCCCTACTCTCAACCTTTTCTATACTTGAACTACAATTTTGGTTCCCATCCCCCTGCTGGATTAGTTTAAACTCACCCCAATAGCCTTAGCGAATTTCCCCCCCCCAGGATATTGGTACCCCTCTGGTTCAGATGAAGACCATTCTGCTTGTAGAGGTCCCACCTACCCCAGAAAGAGCCCCATTTATCCAAGAATCCAAAACCTTCCCACCTGTACCATCCCTGTAGCCACGTGTTCAACTTCTCTCTCTCCCTATTCCTTGCCTCACTAGCACGTGGCACGGGCAACAAACCAGAGACAATAACTCTGTTCGTCCTAGCTCTAAGCTTCCATCCTAGCTCCCTGAATTTCTGCCTTAAATCCCCATCTCTCTTCTTACCTATGTCGTTGGTGCCTATGTGGACCATGACTTGGGGCTGTTCCCCCTCCCCCTCCCCCCTTAAGGATCCCAAAAACATGATCAGAGACATCACGAACCATGGCACCTGGGAGGCAAGAGACTAACTGTGAGTCTCTCTCGTCCCCACAATCTGTCCCCCTAACTATGGAGTCCCCAATGACTACTGCTCTGCTCCTCTTCCCCTTTCCCTTCTGAGCAGCAGGGACAGACTCTGTGCCAGAGCCCTGTGTCCCACTGCATTCCCATTGTTGAGGGGAATGGCCACAGGGGATCCCTGCACTGCCTGCCGGTTCCCTTTCTGTCCCCTGATGGCAACCCATTTGCCTTTTCCTTGTACCTTAGGAGTGACTACCTTCCTGTAACTCCTCTCAATAACCCCCTCTGCCTCCCGAATGATCCGAAGTTCATCCAGCTCCAGCTCCAGTTCCCTAGCGCGGTTTCCGAGGAGCTGGAGTTGGGTGTACTTCCTGCAGATGTAGTCAGCAGGGACTCTGGTGGTGACCCTTACCTCCCACATTCTGCAGGAGGAACATTCAACTGCCCTAACCGCCATTCCCACTAGTCTAAATTCCTAAAGAGATTGTTGAAAAAGTAAGGAATAAAAAAATCTCGTTACCTTACCAATCTGGCGCACAGGTCCTTTTTCTTTTGATTAGAGGAGGAGGATGGGTGGGAGACACTACCCGAGTAGTGTTTCGGGTAACGCAGCCACACAAATATATGACTTCCCAGAAGTCCTTCGCTCCTCCCTCGCACCTCTCAGCAAATGGAGGCCCGACTCCCGAGGTAAGTCCCTTTTAATGCGGGAAAACTCACCCTTCCCGGCAGCCCTCGCTTCACTTCTCCTCCTCTCCTTACCGCTCTGGCAAAATTTGGATGTGCTGGTGTTGGACTGTGGTGTACAAAGTTAGGAATCACACCAGGTTATAGCCCAATAGGTTTATTTAGAAGCTCTAGCTTTCAAGGCGCTGCCTCTTCATCAGGTGGTTGTGGAACAGGACCATACAACACATGACATATTGTGTCGTATAGTCATGTTCCACAACCACCTGATGAAGAGGCAGCGCCTCAGAAGCTAGTGCTTCCAAATAAACCAGTTGGACTATAACCTGGAGCTGTGTGATTTTTAACTTTGTCCTAAAGGCAGTTACAAATCCAAGAACCATGACTACAATAAATATTTTGAGTCAGCATCTCTTTTTTGGGATATAACTCTGTGAAATGCCTTTGAAACAATGTTCCATGGTTAAGTTGGTTAATAAATGTTGCTGTTACAAATTATGTTCACTGTTGTTATTATGTAATAACCTAGATGCTAGCTGGAACAGTAAGTATTGAAAATGAATATACACCCTGCCATTTAAAAGGCATAAACAAAAATAATTCTTTTGAACCTCACTCCTTGGCCATTGTTTTGCAATGTTTCTCTTCAGAAAAAAAAACATAAAAACATTGTTTTCAGTCCTTATTGTTCAACAAATTGTACGAATTTACAAAGTGTTAATGGTAAGTCAGAGGTAAGGGCAGAACAGTTCCATTAAGATGATGCTACAGTCTAAAAATGCAGCACTGTTTCTTTAGAAAATTATTTAATTAAACCATAAATTATAAAGTTACATAAAAATTTTCTTTGATCATATAAACAAGGGATTTATTGACACAATTCACAATCATGTACATCCACATGTTACTTGCATGAAATATCATTGCGTGTGGTAAAAATACAATGATTCCAATTTAACCCCAAAATCAAAAAGAAAGAAAAATGTGCATAAACAAACAATTTAAAATAGGAATAGACTTACTGGAAGTACACATTGATTCTGTTAATATCCATTAAGAGAAAAGGTGGATTAACATTTTGAATCTGTTTCTTCATCACAACGTTACCTTTCTCAAATTTTCATTACCCAGTGATGGATTTACTACATTTTCTGTTTCCATTTTAAAAATGAAGTTGCCAGGCAGCAGTGTGGGCTCAATTGCTGTACTGGCTCATTTACTATGAAGGACTCTCCTTCTGAACCTCTCCCCTTGGCTGAAGCGTGGTGACCCTCAGCTTAAACCACCAGCAGTTGCCTCTGTCTAATAACAGAGCAGCCTTTGGTCTGGAAAGGCTTTGGCAACTTTGCTCCAGATGTTGGAAATCTGAAATCAAAACAGAAAGTAATGGAAATGCTTCACAAATCTGGAAGCATTAGTGGAAAGAGAAACAAAAATTCATCTTTCAGTTGATAATCTGTCATCAGAACTCAAACTCTGATGAATGGTCATTGACCTGATTAGTTAACTCTGAATCTCTCTATGGGAATGCTCCCTCACCTGTTGAACATTTCCAGAATTTCTTGCTTTTTTAAAAAAAATCAACTGGAGTTCTTCATGATTGTGATTTGTTACTACCTTGATCAAAATGTATTTAAATGAAAGGTTTTCCTAATGGCTTATGGAATTAATTTCTGAAAATTGTAAAGACGTACAGACTTTGTTCGATCTCTTAACTTTGATGTGTTAGCTGACCTCAACAGGCCTGATAGTTAGGGGGGAGAAAATGGGTCAAATATCCTGCTCTTGATTGCATTCCAGTTTAAATGCTGCTGAAAATGTTTGTTTTGTAGAGGTCAGGCAAGGACATAAGTCAGGCTTCCCTGTAATACCCCTATCAGAAATACTAATGATATTTACTGACATTTTCAAAAGAATGGGGATTTGGCCATCTTACGACAAGTTCCTTTACTCACCATTAAACATAGGAAATAATTAATACGATGGAACAAAACCAGAAAGCACAAAAAATACTCAGTTTAATTTCCAGCGTGGGGTGAACTCTTAAGGCGATCTGTGCTGAGAGAGGTGATATCTTTCAGATAAAATGTTCAACTAAAGCTACCTACTCTTCTGAGTAAGTGTAAAAGATAACATAAGGCACTCTTAGAGGATGAGCAATGGAGTTACGCCTGGCGTTCTGGCAAATATTCATCCCTCAATCAACATCAATCAAACAAACTCTCTGGTCATTATCACATTGCTCTTTGTGAGAGGTTTCTGTCTTCAACTTCTCTACATTACATTCCAAATGGACATAATTGACTGACTGATTTTTAAAAGTCATGCAAGATACCATATAAATGCATATTCTATTTTGGCTTTCTTTGGAATGTAAACACTGCTGAATATAAACTGTCTCTGCAGCATTACTTGTGCTAAGGATCTGTTTCCCAAACACGGTTATTGCAACAAGGTATGATGCAGGCAAGTTGGATCGAGCAACAATTTTTGAGTTATGTCATTGAAGAAAGATTGTAACATTAAAGGAGATGTAACATTATAGGAGATCAGGAAATTTGCAATGTATCAGAGATAGAAGACTGTGAAGTTCAGAAAATTTGGGTATTTGCACAATCAAAAATGTTGAGCTGATTTTTTTTCCATTTTTAACTAAATGTTATTTTCAGCAAGTTGTATGGAGGGTTTCCCATCATGGCCCATAATAATTTTTCTCATGCAATCTTCCACTGATCACCTCATTAATGACACATTTGGGCTCTATGGTACCCTTTCCATTCTATCAAGTGGCAGCAGAGGTGGAAATATTCACTGCTGATGGGACCTAGTGACATTGACTCTGTATCTAAACCCCAGGCTGCACAGCACTTCAAAGACTGCAAACAAGGAAGTGCACCTCATCATCTACTACTCCACCAGTTTTGCAGCTGAGATGTCAAAGAAAGGATATTTGCAGGCCTGATTCAGCAAGAAGGACCTGGAGAGGATAGTGGACAGGGTGATGGTCAGGATAGACATTTTCATTTCTATGGACTGTCAGAAGAGGCCAGAGTGACAGACACAGACAGTCTGCACCCAGACAATAGTTCAGGTCAGGTCCATATACCAAAGGGTAATGCCTCGCTGTGAAAGAAGAAGGTTAATGTTCAGTTGGGACATCTCACCATCTTTTCTACTATTGCACACCCACAAATGGCTATCCACTTTTGTCATGCATTACATTTTAATTAGGCTTTCACATCTGTAAATAGATATGCACTTTCAATCATCACATGTCTGATTAACTATCATGTTACTTTTGAATTTATCTATGACTGAGTTACAGGCTTCACCTGATAGTCAAGACTCCCCCAGACCCACCCAAACCCTTCGTGCACCATTTTGTATTGCTGTCCTTGTCAATCCCTTTAACTTGAAGGCTCCACACTTGCCCATTCTACTTTTTCATTTAATGAATAATATTGCAAACTTTCTCCCTCAGCTCTAGCCTACCTACCACATAGCCATCTCCACCATTGATGTTGATCATCTGCCCATTGAAACTAGACTGGTGGACTGTGAAAGCTCCCTTCTCATAGTACCTCTCCAATGTTGTATCAGAGCCCATCCTTATACTTGGAGTTGCCACTTCCAACTTCATCACTGTTATTATCCTTCCTACATCACAGCATAATGCAGCTCATCCAAAACTTGAGTTTCCCAATTTGTATTACACTGTATGGACTGCCATCTGATAGCTCCCCTTAATGATGACCATCCAAGCTTCAGGAACTGATTGCGACTCATTCCCCTGGACTGAGTTGTGAGGCTGACTCTAATGAAGCACTGCCTAGATCCTGGGCTGATGACTCCACAGCTCCCTAACTGAATTACCTGTGATTCACAGACTGGTTTCTCTTGACCAGCAGGACTGGCCACAGCCCAATTCCTATATTGTGTGGACATCAACGTCCATACCTTGGTCTCACCAGATGTCTGACTGACTTGACCAATCCATTTGATTAACGATGGATGATATCCCTAACTGACCGTGACAGCACTCCCTGACTAATTGCCCTCTTTCAGTGCACTAAGGACTGACTCCCTTTGACTTTCAGACATGGCAATTTAGTTGAGCACATCATTGCATTTGCTGTCAGCACATGCTGCAGAGTGACATTGACATGGCACAGTGGCATACAGCAACATGTCAGCCGTCTTGACTGCTCAGTGGCCACAACCATGACAAGCAGCTTGCCTTTCTGTTCATGTTAAAAGGCAAGTCAGGCAGAGAAACCCAGCAAACGCATACCAGTGAGCTCGAAATGGCAATGGTAAAATGCTGGTGTATTGTGAGTTAATTGAGGTCGGCCATCATAGTGTGCTGAGGCTTGTGTTTTGCTGACATTGACTTCTGTAGACAAAGGGTGAAGGCATTCATTGCCCGTGGAGGGTACAATGAGATGTGAGACAATAGAGGTTACCTTGGAGGTCCAGAGAAGCAAGTGGTGAGCTGAATCTGAGGTAAGTTCCCAACTGGTACCATTTAACTTTGCAACAGCACATGGGAGAATTGTGAACAGCATAGCAATGAGGTGTTGTTAGCTAATAATGAGATGCAGATACATGGAAATACAGTGAACATTGTTTACTAGTGAGATTCACCTTTTAAAGAGGGGGAAATCAGACTTTATTTCTTAACTTTGAGAATCTTATTTTTATTCTTGCCTTGTTTCCCCAAATTTCTTCCTGTTTTCCGTGCTGCTCAGGGATTGGGAACATCCTGCCTTACACTTGGATAATTAGGGAGAGGTGGGTAAGGGAGTTTGTAACATCTGGCCAATCCAATAACATGAGGTTCTGAAGATCTCATTTAACTTTTTTTTCTCCATTTCCTGTTCACTCGTGGACCAGATTGAGAGGTCAGTAGGCAGCAAGGCCTATAGTTGCTGTAACGTAAAATAACAGGAAGAGAGTTCAAGAAAGGTGGGGTGGGAAATGGGCATCATGGGAAGGGAATATTGTGGGTTGGGTTTGGTGCATGTGTTGTGTTGGAGATCATTGCAGTAGAGTCATACAAATGCTGATACATTCACATGGGAGATCAGTGTGAGAAGATGTGGGCTGTGATATTAAGGAGAAGCAGCTCTACTCTCAGTAGCCCACAAAAGGGTTGGGCAAGTACATACTTTACTGTTTCTGGCTGTCCTTACCTCATTCCAGCTGCCAGGTTTCCCGACCCCTGGGAAACTAGACCAGCAGCTGTTAAATTATGATGGCTGCTATGAGTTGAGGTACACAGTCACATTGGCATAGTGACATTCCTGACTCACATCTTGATAGTTGTTAAAAAAGTTAAGAACCAACCCCATTTAAACTGGAAGAAAGACATTTACAGTAATTTGGCGGCAAGTTTCAAATTTTGAAGAATTTATTATTCTCTCTCTCTCTTTCCCACCCTTTAGATTGCATTCTGCAAATCATTCAGACTGATCCCTCCTGGAATTGTTCTTCCCTTTTGTGGTGCAACTTTTAACAAATTAGTTTAAGTTTGAAGAAACAAATTTCAAATCAACACCAAGTTTTTTTTTAGATTACTTACAGTGTGGAAACAGGCCCTTCAGCCCAACAAGTCCACACCGACCCGCCGAAGCGCAACCCACCCAGACCCATTCCCCTACATTTACCCCTGCACCTAACACTACGGGCAATTTAGCATGGCCAATTCACCTGACCTGCACATTTTTGGACTGTGGGAGGTAACCAGAGCACCCGGAGGAAACCCACGCAGACACGGGGAGAATGTGCAAACTCCAGACAGTCAGTCGCCAGAGGCGGGAATTGAACGCGGGTCTCTGGAGCTGTGAGGCAGCAGTGCTAACCACTGTGCCACCGTGCCGCCCAAAAGTTATGTTCTAGTCACTTTTTTGCTGTTCAAAAATCATACATCTTTTAACAGGTGCCGAATGGTTTGTTACGTCTGTTAAAGATATTGTGAGAAGATATACAGCACAGTCAGAAGAATGTTCTACTTTTACAAATAAAAATAATACCTTGTTTTGCTTTCTCAATTGATAACAGATTTTATTGCATGGCATGGCAAACAAAAAAGTGAAAGATGTCAGAAGTAACCTGTTAGTTTAATAGCTACATCTTGCAGATTTTTGACTGAAGATTCAGGGATTGCAAGAAAAACAATGGAAACTGAAACCGTGGAAAGATGGCCTTCCTCTTCTATATTTCTCCGACGTGTTTTGAAGTGATAAGCATGAAATTGGTTGTCCTTCAAATATTGCCAAGATATTTTCAATTCTCCCCGATTTCTTCCAGCCCAACAAAGCTCAGTGAGAATTTGGCAGCAACCAGAACTCCATGCAAGAGAAAGCGAGGAGAAAGACAGAGAACATTTCTCAAGGAATCTTGGGATCTTTTTGTGTAAATTAGTGTGACGGCAGGCGGTGGATTTAGTGACAGATCATGTAAACCTTCTACAATAGGAGCTGAGCCAAGGTGAAGAAAAGAAAATTAAAAAGCCGCAGAAAGAGGAAGACAGAAAGTGAAAAGAGAAAAAAGAAATGCACTAAAAAGGGAATAAAAGAATCAGAAGCCAATTTTTAAAAATCAATCAATGACACCTCCCTGTCACAGGCTGGGAAATCCGAGATGTATATTTCAGTCACAACAGCCAGACCTACAACAGGCAATGGTATGGAGATGGGCGAACATTTTGGAGCGAGCTGCTCCCATGTACACACATTGCTATCCCTACTCCCATGTGATGTATTAGCTGACCATGCCAGTCACCTGAACATTATGCCTGGTTAATGAGGAACGATGCCACAGAGCACCACAGAATGTGTACACTGACAATAGAGACAGATACAACCACATGAACAGTGAAACACAGGAGGTTTATCAAATGTCAGAAGAATTTACATACTATGGCTTGTGAAAGAACCTTTAAATATGGAACTGTTATCTAAATAATAGAGTAGGGAAAACAGACCATTTATATCTGATGTAATGCTCAACAAACTGTCCAGCTTTCCCAGCTGTCACCCACACTTGACATTAGTACATTGTTCTGCTCCTCTCCCTCCCGCTGCAATGCCCTGAGCTCCTCTGCATCCCAGCTGGGATGGAGGCTTCACTGGGGACATTTGGGCAGACCTCTAGGGTATTGGGTCTGGATGAGCCAGACATAACAAGGGTCTTCCCTCCAAGCAAGTTGACCCTCCTGCCTGGCACTTCCAACAGTTGGTGAAGGGGCAGGTGGGTGGAGGTGAAGGACCCAGCCTCCCCTGAGTGGAGACTCTCAGGGGGCCTGTTTGTGGCTGATTCTTTGGCTGGCCATCAATCTGTCTTCTTGTCTGTGGGGGTGTAACATGGACTAGGGTCAAGGCTCCCCTCCCTGCCTTCAGTCCCAAGGACCAATGCCTGGGATGATGGAGTGCTGATGTTGTTGGCTCTCCATCAGTCCCTGAGGGTGCCAGGCCTGTCCCTCTGTGGCACCCACCGAACTCCGCATGGAGGCAGGCAGATGGTGGTAAATTTGACTGCAGTGTTGCACGTCTGAGCACTGACAGGCAGTGAGTCCATGCAGCGGTGCATCACTCCAGCCTCACAGTAAAGAGAGCCTGGATGTCCTGAATGCCTGCCTGTCATGTTATTCCTGTATATCTGCACTGAGTCCCTCAAGGCTGAGACCTCCAGGCCATCTCCTGCCGGCGTGCTCAGCAGTGCCTGCTCTCTGACAATCCTCTGACTATGAATGGCCTGGGGTGTTCCTCCCTCACCGATGTGCAGAGCTGTAGGTGTGGGAGACTCGGTGGGTAACCTCACACAGCCTGGGGCTTAGTGCAGATAATGGTTCCTCTGATAAGTCCCCACAATGGTCCCAGGAGGTCAAGGAACCCTGCCCTGTGGGAGAGGGTTAAAGCGACTGTTACACTAAGATGACAAGTCTTACTCAGGTGTCAGGACATGATTGTTTTTGCACCCTTGCAGGAGCGTTCCCTACCAGGGCAAGAATCTTTCCCTCAGAGAGGGTGAGGACAGAGAAGTCTGGTACCCCACCACTTGTCTGACGTCACTCCACCTATAATGGGATATCTCCTCCTCTAATGACCTAAAGGGGATGAATGAGCAAGACACAAATGGTGTGGCGGTATTCCAAGGGAATGAAGAAGCAGTGCAGAGGTCATATGGGCTTAGTTTCTTTGGAGGATAGTGGGTTAACGATAGCGAGTATGGTAAGGTATTGCCTGTATAGAAGGTTGGGCCTTAAAGCATAAACATTGATGGAAGGTGGATGATGTGACACAGGTAAAGGTGAGGGCGCAAAGAGAACAGTATTACACTTACCCTGGGAGAGAAAAGATGATCTTTGACCTTTTTGCTGCACTGATGCCCAGTCCTCCTGCACCCCAGAGATGGCACTGATCAGGTGGTGGCAAGGCTAGCATGGAAGGATAGTGTAGTCTCATCTGCCAATGTCCCAGGAAGAGGACTCCTCTACTCTCCACCACTCCATTCACCAGGCCCTTCTCTGAGAAGTGTAAAGTGCCAGCTTCCTCTCCTCTGCCATCTTTCCTGATGCCTAACACAGCCAGGCAGCACAGCTGGTGGTTAGCAGTAGTCTTCAGAACATAACCCAAGGAATGCTGGTTTAATGGAGGGCCTCTGTAAACACCATGTGGTAAGATGGGGCAGAAGTAGAGTGGGATTCTCACTGCAATGGCGTTGGTGAACAAATTTAATAAGACACAGTGAGAAAACTCACTTGGCCTCAAGAATCACTCAGCCAAATTCGGCATGACTTGCACTTAGCTGAAAAAGTGTAAGATTTAGCCCACGATTTTTATGCTTCTTCCCTCATCATCATTTTATAGTAAATTGTAGACTATAACAAACTAAGATGACATGGCAGCAAGCTATTTTTATATATTTGTTAAGCCTCTGTAGCCCTTACAATGTGTCTATTGGGAAGCCTGAGATCCAATGTAATCTTGGTTGAACTGAGTGCCTCAATTAGCCTGCACAATGAGGTATGCTCTTCCTCTGAGGACAAGGTCTATCTACGAAGGCTGACTCTAGATTTCAGCAGCTGAATTTTTGATTGATTTTCTTTCGGGCTCACACTCAATTTAGTTACCAGATCTTGAACATAACCTCACTCCTGTCTGCAGCTCTGAGGTGTAGAATTGGACATGAATATGTCATGTTGAGTGGTTATGCTTACAACTATCAAAGACCTGATAGAGTTCAAAAAGTACCATTCAGAAAGAGATGAGATTAAGGATGAAAGGAATATTAAGCACAGAAATTTTTTTTTTAAAAAACACCTTCAGGCTTATCTTGAGTGCTTTATAATTTTAACAAGGACTTCATCCTTATCAATTGAATATTTTGCCACAAGATTTCAAACTATTTTTGTACTTCTTATTAATTAGTTTGAGTTGTTATTTAAATAGAGTTTTATTATTGGTGTTTATTAGGCATGTTTTCAATAGATGTTCCATCCCACTTTGCTTTGTTGTTATCAACTCACAGCATTTACTAATGCTTGTTACTATTTCAAAGAAATAGCTGCATCTCTGGTGATAATTAAGAGTGCAAGTTTTGTCTTCCTTCCAAATTCTGAGATATCAATATGAGGAAATAGAAGTTTTAATATCCAATGCTAACATCAGCCACTGCTTGTTTCAGTACAATTATTAAACTGCTGTCATTGTGTGGCTGTTGGCTATGATTTCAGGCTTCTTAGCATTACTGATGCAAGCACAATGGAACTTGCGAAGTTATCATATAGTAAAGGTAATTTTATTGGCTACCTGCAATACTGCTGCCTAAACCCCAGGATCTAAAATACTCTCCCTGAACCCTTCCTTCTCAATATCAATCTCTCCTCCTTTAACATGGTCCTTAAAAGCTATCTTTTTGGCTAAGCTTTTGAACAACCATCCTTATATAATTTTGCAACTTGATGTTTCACGCTTTTTTGTAAGTTTTTCATAACTTTTATTGTACTTAACCTGGTCTACATTAAAAAGCTCTGATATTCACATGTGTACAGATACTTAAAGCTCCTGACTTTGGTGGGATATGTTGCTTTTACTTAATATTTAACATGCTTCCAAATTTGTGATGGTTTAGAGGTAAATACAGAAAATTTATTCTATCAGTTCTGACAATTTATCAGTTCTGAAGAAGGGTCATAGAACCTGGAACAACTCTGCTTTCTCTCTATGGATGTTGCCAGACCTGCTGAGTTTTTCCAGCAATTTCTGCTTCTCTTTCAGACAATTTAATTTTTTTTTTAGGAGACAGTCATGCTGGGTTTGATTTCTTCCAAAGTGTTCTGTTCTGCGGCCCCAGGAGTTATCATAGTCAGCATTCAAGTTGGGTACAGAGACAAGGAAAGAGGAAGCAGGAAGGAAGAGTAAGGAACCTACTCAGGTTCTTGTTCCTTCAGCATCCCAGCTGCTATCCTTGTGATGGTCAAATGACCACGGGATCACAATTCTAAATTGATGCACAGCTGGAGGAATCAACCTGACAGAGAATTGGCTAGACTAAATTAAAGAGTAGCCAGCAGTGAAAAATAAGATCAATGAGGTTACAAGGGTTCAAAGGGAGTCAGTTACAAGTAGCCCGAGGGTTGTGTATTGGAGAAATGTTGATCACACTTTCTGGCACCTTGACTGCCTGAGTAAGTACATTGACACCACTCACCATGGCAAGAGAGAAGGGTGTTGGCTCGACCCCAATGGATGATTTGAACTCAGCTCATGACCCCTTTGCTAAAGACCACAGAAAATTCTGGAAGGACTGTTGCAAGGGAAAATAAAAATTCACATACCTGGACACCAGCCCTTAGTGAAGACTTAGTGAAAGTTCAGTGAAGATAAAGTGAAGACTCTCAGGGAAGATTCACAGCAAATGTCATGGCAGAAGATCATACAGCAATCTAAGAAAACCCAGGAGATGATCTATCCTGACCTGTGAAACCCATGTTCATGGAAGAGAGCCAGTCCTACATTGGAGAACTAAAAGATTCCAAGGGCCCAGCTCAAATATGTGGGCCATTGCGGGTAATATCCTTTCTTAGATGGATTGAGCTAAATAGGTAGTAAACATTGTGGGAATTTGGGAAATGCTCATATGGTGTTTTTGAATAAGGAATGTTCTGTTAACAAAATAGAGTTGAACCACAAATTGAATTCTGCGTCCCTTTTCTCTGCTTCACTGACAAGAACACTTAGGTAAAGTGTTCTTAATCCATAACCTGGTCAAAGTGTCCAAAGCACAGACAACATTGTTCTACAGGGAAAGCAGATCTTTAGAGACTAGGAGAAAGTGAGGATGCTTGAGGTCAGAGTCAAGATGTGGTGCTGGAAAGAAACAGCAGGTAGACAGCATCTGAGGATCAGGAGAATCAATACTTTGGGCATAAGCTCTTCATCTTTATAGACACAAACATGAGCTTATCACATAATCTTAATTCTCAGTTACTGCCCAGACATCCAAATCAGGTATTGGTCAAAGTGTTCCAATTGTAAGTTTATTAAATTATGTCTTGGAATTCTTCACCCAGTGAGTGTCCCATTGTCTTAGCAGTTCTATTTAATGGTTTGGCTTCATCCAGTTGAATATCCTATTGATTTGTGGAAGCTATGCAAATATAATAAAGAATGTTATTCATTCACAATCCCCTGGGTAATTGTCTTTGGTACCATATTGTAGGCAGATAGATATTGCACCATGTGGAAGTTACGTCAATGTAAATTTATAGCTATCTTTGGCTGTGAGATCAACTCACAGGCATACAACCTTTGTCTCTTCTTTCAAAACAAACTCAAGTTTAGTGTTCCAGCTAATAAATTCACAGAATCATTTTCACGACACACAAATTGCTATAGATAGGCAGAACATAGTCAACTGAAAGAACAGTACCGTAATTCTAATCTTATATTATTCTGGTCCAACTAGGCACAGCAACACAGATGTACAAACCCATTTATTTACCTATTATCTCCTCATAATTTTAATTGTCCCAACCCATCTTATGCTCTATTTTTGCATTTTTGATGGAATTGAGTTAACATTTAAACGGAAGGCAGTTATACCTTATACTCATTCTGGTAACTATTTGGTACAGCTGTTTTTTGGAGAACTGCAGATTCTATTTGATTGACATGGCTCCCTCAGGGCCTCCTGTCTCATAATTCTCTAGTTGCCCTTTGATTGACAGTTACATTTAGCTATTATTAATACAGGGGCAAAGTGAAGAGTAGTGAGGCTTTAATTGCTTTTAGATTTGTAAGTACACTCAAGTAAGATGGACCACTGGGTTTACATTTCGAGGCTTGTATCTGAAGGACTGGATAGAATTAGTATCCATCTTGTAGTGAACTGATTTGGATAACTGCAGTTAGGATGCTGGGGCTGGTAATGATTTGTCAACTTTCATAATCTGTTCCCATCCCCTCCTTCTCTTACTTACCTAACTATCTGTACACCTGCCTCTGACAAGATTCTGGGCAGTCCGATTTCGTAATGACTCTTCGAATTGGCAACCTATTTGCATTTGTCAATTGGCAGTCACCTATCTGAAGCAATGTTTTTGTTGCCTTCACCAATTAGACTAGTGTAAAATCTCCGGCAGACAATAAGTACACTACCACCCGTTATCTTAGACATTTGGCTGTTAGCTTTGCATTTACAAAACAATGACAGCGCCATTGAAATTCTATGCAGTGATTTCTGAATTAAATCACATGTGTATTATTAATTGTTTTGAATTGCTGGTAGATTTTTGTATGCACTTTGATAAGACTGACGATAATTTGAGTCTAATTTCACAGAAGCCAACAAAAAGGGATGCTACTCTGGGCTGGACTTGTGTAGTGTGGTATAACCAACAGCACTTCCTATTCCTCAAAAGAAGATTCACTTCAGATTCTTTTTGAGAACAGCACATTCTAAAGCCAAATGAAGTGGCTCATTAATACCATAGACATTCTTCAGGCCATTCTACTTGAGGTTAACATAACACTGTGGTATCTATCCAACAGCAGAAAAGTCATCACCAACATAATGGATGACTAAGCAGCCAAATGGAAAGGAAGTATGAAGTGCAGCCTCTGCGGGGAGAAGTCAAAACATTCGCAGGATCAGTACTTTTTATAGACAGGCTAAGCACAGTGGTGACACAGCAAATTGATAAAGAACACATAGAAATAACTTACATTTAAAAAAACATTTATTACAGTGAAAATTGCATTACAGCAAGTTAAGCATTTGGATTGCAGTTATTATTGTAATATAGGAAATAAGATATTAGGAAGATCACATAGTAATTAACTGAATGGCCAAATAAAAAGTATAGTAGGAGAAATACATTTTTTGTTCTCTTAAGCCTGGTCTACCATTCAGTAAGATCAGAGCAGTACAAAGTGGCACCTAGGTCATGTGCTCAAGTCTCCTGAAGCCATAACCTCCTTCATCAGATGAAAATGGACAACAGCTGACACTATCAAAGAGCTGCTATTTGGGTTTCATGATCAGCAAATAATTGATTTTGTTCCTATATCCACATGTTTCAAAAAAATAGATGGGAGGCCACAACCTTGAAATATTGAAGGTACTCTCAGGGTGGTGTTAGCAAGAAATTGCCAATGAGATCAATGCTATACGGCCAAATCATAATGATGTGAATCAAATAAAAGGAAATTACGTTCAGCTTTTCTCTGGTTAGAGATGGTCATCAATTGGCACTTGCATAATACAGATAAGAGTGTTGCTTGCTCCTATCTGGTCAAATTGCCCAGAACTTGCTGCTTACTGAAATGTTTCATTATTTGAAGCATTGCAAATCAAACTGAACATGTTTTAGTCACAATGAAAAGCCTAGTATTTACCCTTATGAAGGAACAGACATGATGAATAAATAAGCTGAAGATATTTGGACCTGAGAGTCTTTTGAAGTGATGAACATAGGCTGAACAAAGAGGCCTTTAGCAATCATAATTTTCTTCCTTCCGTGCAGATACATCTCTGGTAATTGGAGAGATTTTTTTCTTTCAGCCACATTGACAATCATTTTTCTGAGGTTCCTTAGTGTTACAATTGTTTGAATATTAACTTGATAGCAAGGACTTTACCAGGGTAGCACATAGATTTCAGGAACATATGGGGTGGCTATAGAATACTGTTTGAAATCCTTTGTGAACAATGTTTGGTTGTCCAGGTGATGATATCTAAGGAATGGTGGAATGATGGATAGGTCAGGACAAATTGTTAAGGATTGTGGCAAAATATAATTTTATCATTTCTGTTAACCAATATTGCATTAAGGATGGCCATTTAGAACTCTGTTATTCATCTATCTCACTTAGTAGTGATGTGCTCTGCAACATGCCAGAGAGTATCTTCAATGAGGACTGTGCTATCATTGCTACCAATACTATCAAGGAATGATCCATCTACAACACAAAGATCATGATGGCAAGGCCAATTGACATAACTAGCTTACTCAAATGTCTAAAAAAAATTTGTTTGAAACACAGGTAGTACTCAGTTTTTCATTGCTATCATCTATGCATTGATTACATCCAATGAAAAGTATGATGATAAAAACAATTCTACAGCAGCCAACAGGATGCTATTGTTAGAACTATCAAAATGAAATACATTATTACTTTGAAGATCTTGATTGTGATCACACCTGAAATGAAGCTAGTACTCTCAACCACAATGATAAGTTAGTCAGGTAATTCAGCTGTTTAGCAAATGCCTAGAACATAAACTTGTCATCACAAATAAAATCAACATTTAAGTAGAAAATGTATTGGATATTTCACTACTCGAAGCATTGTGTCATAGTTTAGCAGTAAGAACTACAGGGTGACCAGTCACTATGTCTCTGTGTGGTGTTGAGACTGAAATTGTGTGATTAAGCGCTAAATTGTGATGTCTGTATTAGGTCCTTCAAGATCAAGTGTCTTGAACAAAGTCCAATTGGTGTTACCACATCATTTCAGCACCAGCCGCTGCTAAAATGCAAAAAATGTAGACGTTGAGTGAATGATCCTTTATGATAAACGTGGGATTGCAGAAACCTTTATTAAGAAAAAGAAAGTGAACAAAAAAATTTTTAAAAGCTCATCAGTCTGCAAGCCATGTAATTTATGTGGTGAAATAAAGACCGCCTGTCATAGTTTTGAACCTAACAATTGATTTAACAATCTTTTTTGGTGGGCTTCTCATCTTTTGACCATTCAAAGCTCAGGCATTGGACATTTCTGGCCAAAATTTGAAGGTGGTTTTTGTTGTATCAGAGAGTCCAATTTTAACATTCCAAGGGGACTTGAATCTGAAACAGACAGGCATTTTGCACACTTGGTAGTAGGTCCCTTTCAAAATGAAGATAATATTATATCACCGGTAATACAGCTACTGATTCATACTTTGAGACTACGAGTGCCAAATGATAACAGTGAAAGTTGTCACCCAACATCCTGCAGTTTAACTAAAACTGATATATTATGAATACCCAGTCAAGGAACCTTATTTTCAACTGAAATATGGCAAACAAAACAGCATTGAGTCAATGCTCATAAAAGCAAAATAACTGGACTGAGGAGAACTCATTCAGCAGATCACAAATGTTCACAAACTTGTTTCCAACATTAAGCTTTCTGAATGTCCTGATGAAGTACTTTAAGGACTTTATTGCCACAAATATCAGTGACACAAATGACTGAGAGATACTTGCAAGATTTATCAAAGCGGTATTTAAAAATATGACACAAATTTCATTAACTTCAACAAAAATATTTTGCTTTCTTTTTTCCTAGTGGACATTAATTCCCAAAGATTTTTGCTTCAGTGACTGAAAAATGAGAAGGACATTGATTGACACGCACAGATTACAGATATGATCACAGTTAATCTTTGTTATGCAGCTAGTGAGAAAATAAATTTGCTAGCTGACTGCAATAAAAGACGTTACTCAGAATAACAATACAGTGCAATGCAATGTTGAGCTCAGGAATAGGAAGATTGCAATCATAATGCTAGGATTGTACTACAGACCTTCCAGCTGCCTGTTGGAGGTAGAGGAAGAGATATGTAGTCAGATTCTGGAAAGATGTGAAAATAACAGGGCTGTTGTGGTGGGTGATTTTAACTTCCCCCATTTGACTGGAACTTCCTTAATGCCAGGAGTTTGGATGGGGAGCAATTTGTTGGTGTGTTTAGGAGGATTTTTTGAAATAGTATGTGGATAGTCCAATGGGGTAGCATATTGGGAATAGTCACCATAATTCATAAGTTCTTAAGTTTTCAGATACTTATGGATAAGGACAAGAGCAAACCTTGGGTGAAGGTCTAAAATTGGGGGAAGGCCAACTAGAACTGAATTAGACAAGAATTGGAGAAAGTGGATTGGGAGCAACTGTTTGAAGACCAGTTGATTAGAATGCAGAACAGACATGTTCCTGTGAAAATGGAGGACAAGAATGGCAGGATTTGGGAACCTTGGAAAACAGGGGAAATTATCAGCTTAGTCAAAACAAAAGGAAACATACCCAAAACAGTCAGGGCAGGCAGGAGCAAAGCAGAGAATAAGGTATGTACGAGTTGGACCAAAGATTCTGTTTCCATGCTATACGGAGGAACCTCGATTAGCCAAAGGACACGAGCGGGCAGTATTTCATTCAGTTACTCGAATTCCAGATAATCGAATGCCGGATAATCAAATGTTTAGCTTAGCTACACATCGGGACCTTGCGATCTTGCTGGATAATCCAATTTTTGGACAATCGAATGCCAGAAAATCGAGGTTCCTCTGTACATCTCGATGACGGTATGGCTCTATGACTTTATGACAAGTTAAACTGCATTTATTTCAATGCAAGGGGCCTAATAGTTAAGGCAGATGAACTCAGGACATGGTTAGGAACATGGAACTGGGATATCATAGTAATTTCAGAAATGTGGCTCAGGGATGGACAGAACTGGCAGCTTAATGACCCAGGATATAAATGCTACACAAAGAATAGAAAGGGGGCAAGAGAGGAGGGGAAGTGGTGTCTTTGATTGGGGATAACATTACAGCTCTACTGAGAGACAATATTCCTGGGAATACATCCAGGAAAATTATTTGGGTGGAACTGAGAAAGAAGAAAAAGATGATCACTTTTTTGGGATTGTATTATCGGATTTCCCCAGTAGTCAGCGGGAAATTGAGACACAAATTTGGAAGGAGATCTCAATTATCTGTAAAAATAATAAGTTGATTATGGTAGGGGATTTTAACTTTCCAAATATAGACTGTGAATGTCATAGTGCTAAGGGCTTGGATGGAGAGGAATTTATTAAGTGTGAACAATAACATTTTCTGATTCAGTATTGCAAACCTTGATGTGTTCTTGGAAAATAAGGCAGGGCAAGTTACTGAGGTGTCAGTGGGGGAACACTCTGGGATCCAGTGAACATGATTCCAATAATTTTAAAATAGTGATGGAAAATGATAAACTGGATCTAAAAGTTAAAGTTCTTAACTGGAGGAAGGCCAATTTTGATGGTATTAGGCAAGAATTTTCAAGAGTTGATTGGGCTAGACTTTTGCAAGTGAAGGAACGGCTGGAAAATGGGAAGCCTTCAAAAGTGAGATAATCAAAATCCAAAGACAGTGTGCTCCTGTCAGGGTGAAGGAATAGCTGGTAGGTATAGGGTATGCTGTTTGACTAGAGAAATTGAGGTTTTGGTTAAGAAAAAGAAAGAAGCACATTTCAGATATAGACAACATAGATCAAGTGAATCCCTCGAAGAGTATAAAGGCAGTAGGAGTATACTGCAGAGGGAGATCAGGAGGGAAAAAAGAGGACTTGAGATATCTTTGCCACATAGGGGTTAAGGAGAATCCAAAGCAATTTTGCACATACATTAAGAATAAATGGGTAACTAGGCGGAAAATAGGGCCTTTTAAAGATCAGCAAGGCTGCCTTTGTGTAGAACCACAGGAGATGGAGGAGATACGAAATGAGTATTTTGCATGAGTGCTTGTTTAGAGAAGAATATGCATGTAGGTTTGCTCGCTGAGCTGGAAGGTTCGTTTTCAGATGTTTCATCACCATATTAGGTAACAGCGCAGTGAGCCTCCGAATGAAGCACTTGTGACATGACCCGCTTTCTATTTAAGTGTTTAGGTTTCCTTGGGTTGGTGATGACATTTCCAGTGGTGATGTCTTTTCCTGTGATGATTTCATTTCCTGTTCTTTTTCTCAGGGGGTAGTATATGGGATCCAAGTCAATGTGTTTGTTGATAGAGTTCCAGTTGGAATGCCATGCTTTGATGAATTCTCATGCATTTCTCTGTTTGGCTTGTCCTAGGGTGGATGTTTATTCCCAGTTGAAGTGGTGTCCTTCCTCATCTGTATGTAAAGATACTAGTGAGTGTGAGTCATATCTTTTTGTGGCTAGTTGATGTTCATGTATCCTTGTGGCTAGTTTTCTGCCTGTTTGACTAATGTAGTATCCAAAGTAGCACGGCATTCCAACTGGAACTCTATCAACAAACACATTGATTTGGATCCCATTTATCACCCCCTGAGAAAATGAACAGGAAATGGCATCATTACAGGAAATGATATCACCACCAGAAATGACATCACCAAACCAAGGAAACCTAAACATGTAAATACAAAGTGGGCCATGCCACCAGTGCTTCATTCAGAGGCTCACTGATGATGTTACCTAGTATGATGACGAAACATCTGAAAATGAACCTTCCAGCTCAGCTAGCAAACCTACATCCAGAACCTCAACCTGAACTGCAAATCTTCTCAAAACTCACTAAGAGAAGAATATGGAAGATATAAAATGGGGGAAAATAAATAACGACAACTTCAAAAATATCCATATTACACAGAAGAAGGTGCTAGATGGCTTAAAATCCATAAAGGTGGATAAATCTACAGGATCTGATCAGGTATATCCTAGAACTCTGTGGAAAGCTAGGGGTGTGATTATTGGACCTCTTGGTGAGATATTTGTATCATCAATAGTCACAGGTGAGGTGCTGGAAGACTGGAGGTTGGCTAATGGAGTGGCACTATTTAAGAAAGGTGGGAAGGAATAGTGAGGGATCTGTAGACCAGTTGGCCTGACATTGTTGGTGGGCACATTGTTGGAGGGAATCCTGAGAGACAGGTC
>NC_057732.1:25305317-25311466 GCF_004010195.1 Chiloscyllium plagiosum
GGTCAGGTCACCAGATGTCCTTTTCTCAGGACTGTACTTGACATCTTCATCATCACCACTTAAATCACTTTCAATCTGCTTATTTGCTTTCCTCAAGTCTCAGTTCCCATTGGTGCACCACCAAGTCAGTAAATATTATACTTTAGTGTAACTGACATATCACTGGCTCAATGTTCACCAGCTGATGATTTAATCATCATTAATAACACTGCTTTCTCCAAAGTCAATATTCTTACAACTCCTGAAACATTATGAATTGCATAATTCTCTCTTTCACCCCCAATTCCAAAGTCAAAGTTGAGATTATTCACAGATTAGCCATGACCTTGACCCACCCCCCACCCATCCCACCTTCTGTGGAGAAGGAGATATGTCAGTCTTGAATTGCTCTGGAGACTAGCTGAATCTCAATTGTGTTACATAACCAAAGCAGACCAATGAACATAGGACCAAGCAGCAGTAGGCAATTCAGCTCATGCCTGCTCCAGTGTTTGATACTATGATGGTTGATCTCATCTTGGCTTCCACTCCACTTTCCTGCCCATAACCCTTCAACCCATTGCTAATTAAAAATTTATCGCCTCCTTAAATTTACTCAATGTCCCAGCATCCTCCACACTCAGGGTAGTGAATTTCACAGAGTCATGATCTTTTGTGAGAAGTAATGTCTTCTCATCCCTGCTTAGAATCTGCTGCTCCTATCCTAAAACTATGAGCTCTTTTTCTAGATTCCTCCACAAGAGGCAACATTCTCTCCAGGTCTACTTTGTCAACCCTGTTTAGCATTTCATATATCTCCATTGGATCTCCTCTCATTCTTCGAAACGCAACATGGTATAAAGGCCTGAATTGCTCAGTCTCCTATCACAAGACAAGCTTCTCACTCTGTTAGATATTGTCGTTAGTCTCAGCTCCTATTATGTCCATGGCTGTGAAAGATCCACCAGAATATACAAGGCCACATCAGCTGTTTCTGTCCTGATCTGTCTTTGCAATGAAGAGCAGACACCTTTTACGAAATTTTAAAAATTTAGGAGCATTGCGATCAAATCCTGGCACAACCAAATCCTGCCAAAATATTCTGCATTTCATTTCACAGACACGACAGTCTTTTGTGAAGGTGTTTCAAAGTCTTGGGCAATGTGCTTTAGAGAATCTGATACAGATTTTAGATTTGTGGTTGGTATAGTGAATATTTATAAAGGCTGAGCAGGCAGTGGTTAGCATCGGGAATGCATTGCCTGTTAGCAGGGAGGAGGCGGGTACAATTTAGGAATTCAAAAAGGAATTAAACTGTTATTTGAAAGGAATTATGTACAGGGTTGCAGGATGAAGCCAGAGGAGTGGTACTTGTGGTAATTATTCTGGTTGTCATTACTGGCAGCTCAATTTATCTGCCAGTATGTGTATTGGGCGAGGGGTGGTTGATATTCTTCACTACCACCAAACCTCCTTTGTCCAAACTGTGTCCAGGGCCAATACAGTGATCAATGTCAATGGATAGACCACTAGTGACTCCAAACAGAGTAGATAATTGTCTTAGTTAACAAGATGGCTTTCTTGCATGATAGCAATAATTACAGTTTACAGAATCAATCATACTTACTGGATATTCTGGCAAACTGTACAGAATACATTGGCTGCCTCTGGTAATTGTACAGAACTCAACTGTCTCTGCCCAAAGACTGTGTTACATCTTTAGATTGGGTGCAGCTTAATTTTAATGTAATACTAACTCCATCATGACCGTGAGCTAATCCAATGTCTCGAAGCAAAATGCTCATTCAGAGATCTGATGCAGACATTAAGGGCTAAATAGCCTCCTTCTATGACTTTTCCAATAAATTTAATAATACTCTGTCACCTAATTTCCTTCCTTTTAAAACTGCCACCACCTCCTCCCAACCTCAAAAGGCAACCTTAGTCCTTCCATCTTGTGCAACACTCTGATGGCTACCAGAGGAACAGACTAGGGGAATGGTGACCAGAGTGGCTCTGTTTCTGATGCTATGCTGTCCTCTCATGGGATGATATTGAAGTATTTTCTCAAAAATCTGGAAGCTGCTGCTGCTATAGTGTCAGTTCTGTGGTGTTTCTTTGCTCCTGACACCCTTCTAGCCAGTGTTATGTGCCAGGCCAGAATCCCTTAAAACATTTCAAGAAAGCAGTCAAGATCCTAACTATTCTAGCTGTTTTAAGTGATGTACAGTGAATATTCCAAGAGCGATGCAGCTCCATTTTAAACAAAACAGAATTTATTTACACATGAACAAAAAACACCCTAAATTTAGAATAACATAACTATTTGAAAACCCAATTGAGACAAAAACACAACATAACCAAGAGCTGTTCAAATACTTGCAACATCCCATAAACCCCCTTTGGCAAAAAGGTAAATTCAAACACAGGTTCTTCTAGGAGAGAGATCGCAGAGAGAGAAAATCAGCACAGAGCTATTTTTTGGGTCCCCTGCTAAAACCTGACCTGCAGCTTCGAACTAAAACCAAACCAAACCCTGTTCTGGAAGAACTGGCCACTCTCCTTTCATTATACAAGTGTTTTAAAAAAACACTTATGAACCTTTTCATGTAGACATTTCCACAGATATCAGAATCTCTGCCTTTACGACCCCTCTCGGGGAAAAAAAAAGGACAGAATAACCTGGTTAAAGGAGCAGCATTGTCACAACAATGACAAAGCTTCATCTAATATTCTGCTGAGTTGGAGCCTGTGGAACCAAGTAGGTGCAACCTGTAAGTGAAATCAAGTACCAATATTTTAAATAAACCACACGGCTTGCTGACCAACTATGTGAAAACAAGGGGAAAAATGTTCAAAATATAAACATTAGAAATTTGCAGAATCATGCAAATGAATCTGAGACTGAAACTTAACTCAGTGATTGCTCCAGCACATTGTTCACATATCCCTTGGGTTGTTTAAAGCATTCTAACCATTTATTGAACATAACTGATAATGAAAATATATCGAACTTCATGAACTATCTTGTAGCTGTTCATCAGCAAGAAGGATAGCAATAAACACTTCTATATATACATAATAGGTTATTTAAAACACTTGGTTTGAAAATAAAGGCTGTCTATTTGACACAGCTACCCAAAATGAATGTAGCACATATCACAAAACCTCCCTTTCTCTCACCCACACATGGTGAAAAAAACCTTTTGAATTTTAATCAGCAAATTGAATGAACCATCTTCCTATTTCGGGACACAGCTTAGCAATTATCAGTCTATGTGTAGTTAGTCAAAACATTACGCATTAGAGTCAGCACAATGGCTTCAGTTCAATTTCCTGCTGGAGTTATTAATTTTTGAAGAGATTAAGTATCAGTCACCCAGATTTCCATTTACTTGGGTGCTTATATTTTTAGCACGTCAGGAAGCAGATTAGAAAGTAGAAGTAACCACAAAATGGGAAGAAAGGACATAAAACTTGAAGCACATTTATGATTATGAAGGCTACCAACTATTTTTTATCTATCTATCAAAATAAAGTGCAGTAAACCTTTCAAACTCAGTACTTATTTGGAACCAAACCTGAATCATGGACTTGAGCAGTGCTAAAAATGATAAGGGGGCTCAACTTTTTTTTGCTGCAATTTTTTTTCCGAGACAGGGGATACCTTGGCAAGAATCATTTTGTAATATATCATCCATGTCCTGCTTCAACATATGGCTAAGTGAACTCTAGCTCTGGCTTGTGCAGGAATTCTAGAAAATTGGTTTTTCAGAAGCATGTGAAATTTCCTGTGTATAGGACGCAATCAATTGCACCATTATGGCGATTCAGGCATATGCAATGTATTTATCAAAAAAGAAGTGTATGACTTGACGAATTTTCAAATGGTCTTTATCAGTGTTGCATTATTTCTAGAGTTATAGAGATGTACAGCATGGAAACAGACCTTTCGGTCCAACCCATCCATGCCGACCAGATATCCCAACCCAATTTAGTCCCACCTGCCACCACCCGGCCCATATCCCTCCAAACCTTTCCTATCCATATACCCATCCAAATGCCTCTTAAATGTTGCAATTGTACCAGCCTCTAATACTTCCTCTGGCAGCTCATTCTATACATGTACCACCCTCTGCATGAAACAGTTGCTCCTTAGGTCTCTTTTATATCTTTCCCCTCTCACCCTAAACCTATGCCTTCTAGTTCTAGACTCCCCAACCCCAGGGAAAAGACTTTGTTTATTTATCCTATCCATGCCCCTCATAATTATGTAAACCACTACAAGGTCACCCCTCATCCTCCAACGCTCCAGGGAAAACAGCCCCAGCCTGTTCAGCTTCTCCCTATAGCTCAAATCCTCTAACCCTGGCAATATCCTTGTAAATGTTTTCTGAACCCTTTCAAGTTTCACAACATCTTTCTGATAGGAAGGAGACCAGAATTGCACGCAATATTCCAACAGTGGCCTAACCAATGTCCTGTACAGCCGCAACATGACCTCCCAACTCCTGCACTCAGCACTCTGACCGATAAAGGAAAGCATACCAAAAGCCTTCTTCACTTTCCTATCTACCTTCAAGGAGCTATGAACCTCCATTCCAACGTCTCTTTATTCAGCAACACTCCCTAGGACCTTACCATTAAGTGTATAAGTCCTGCTAAGATTTGCTTTCCCTAAATGCAGCCCCTCACATTTATGTGAATTAAACTCCATCTGCCACTTCTCAGCCCATTGGCCCATCTGATCAAGATCCTGTTGCAATCTTTGCTGTCCACTACACTTCCAATTTTGGTGTCATCTGCAAACTTACTAATTGTACCTCTGAAGCTTGCATCCAAATCATTTATGTAAATGACAAAAAGTAGAGGACCCAGCACCGATCCTTGTGGCACTCCACTGGTCACAGGCCTCCAGTCTGAAAAATAATCTTCTACCATCACCCTCTGTCTTCTGCCTTTGAGCCAGTTCTGTGTCCAAATGGCTAGTTCTCTCTGTATTCCGTGAGATCTAACCTTGCTAACCACTCTCCCATGGGGAACCTTGTCGAATGCCTTACTGAAGTCCATATAGATCACATCTACCACTCTGCCCTCATTAATCCTCTTTGTTACTTCTTCAAAAAAATCAATCAAGTTTGTGAGACATGATTTCCCATGCACAGTCCCTAATCAGTTGTTGCCTGTCCAAATACATGTACATCCTGTCCCTCAGGATTCCCTCCAACAACTTGCCTATCACTGACATCAGGCTCACTGGCCTATAATTCCCTGGCGTGTCCTTACCACCCTTCTTAAACTGTGGCACCACGTTAGCCAACCCCTAGTGTTCTGGCACCTTAGCTGTGACTATCGATGGTACAAATATCTCAGCAAGAGGCCCAGTAATCACTTCCCTAGCTTCCCACAGAGTTCTAGGGTATACCTGATCGGGTCTTGGGGATTTATCCACCTTTAACCATTTCAAGACATCCAGCACTTCTATTTCCCGACATTCTATATCTTCCATGTCCTTTTCCTCAGTAAATAATGATGCAAAATACTCATTTAGTATTTCCCCCATTTTCTGCAGCTCCACACAAAGGTCACCTTGCTGATAGTTGAGGAGTGCTATTCACATCATCCACCCACATCATCTACTGCATCCGCTGCAGCCGGTGTGGCCTCCTCTATATTGGGGAGACAGGCCGCCTACTTGCGGAGCGATTCAGAGAGCACCTCTGGGCCACCCGGACGAACCAACCCAACCAACTTTTCCTCAGTAAATAATGATGCAAAATACTCATTTAGTATTTCCCCCATTTTCTGCAGCTCCACACAAAGGTCACCTTGCTGATAGTTGAGGAGTGCTATTCTCTCCCTAGTTACCCTTTGTCCCTAATGTACTTGTAAAAACCCTTTGGATTCTCCGTAATTCTATTTGCCAATGCTATCTCATGTCCCTCCTGATTTCACTCTTAAGTATGCTCCTACTTCCTTTATATTCTTCTGAGGATTCACTCGATCTATCCTGTCTATACCTTACATATGCTTCCTTCTTTTTATTAATCAAACCCTCAATTTCTTTAGTCATCCAGCATTCCCTATTCCTCCCAGCCTTTCCTTTCACCCTAACAGGAATATACTTTCTCTGGATTCTCGTTATCTTATTTCTGAAGGCTTCCCATTTT
>NC_057732.1:25311572-25317699 GCF_004010195.1 Chiloscyllium plagiosum
ACTGAATCAGAAAATTGTCTTGTACACACTTAACAAATTCCTCTCCAGCTAAACCCTTAACACTATCGCAGTCCCAGTCTATATTTGGAAAGTTGAAATCTCCTACCATAATCACCTTATTATTCTTACAGATAGCTGAGATCTCCTTACAAATTTGTGTCTCAATTTCCCTTTGACTATTAGGGGGTCTATAATACATTCCCAATAAGGTGATCATCCCTTTCTTATTTCTCAGTTCCACCCAAATAACTTCCTTGGACGTATTTTCAGGAACATCCTCCCTCAGTACAGCTGTAATGCTATCCCTTATCAAAAATGCCACTCCCCCTCCTCTCTTGTCTCCCTTTCTATCCTTCCCATAGCATTTGTATCCTGGAACATTAAGCTGCCAGTCCTGTCCATCCCTGAACCATGTTTCTGTAATTGCTATGATATCCCATGTTCCCATGTTCCTAACCATGCCCTGAGTTCATATGCTTTCCCTGTTAAGCCCCTTGCATTGAAATAAATACAGTTTAATTTATTAGTCCTACCTTGTCCCTGCCTGCCCTGACTGTTTGACTCGCTTCTGTTCTCAACCGTACCAGCCTCAGATTGATCTCTTTCTTCACTATCTTCCTGGGTTCCCCCCCTCCCCCCCACCCCACCACCCCCACGACCTTACTAGTTTAAATTCTCCCGAGCAGCTCGAGCAAATCTCCCTGCCAGTGTCCATTATTCCCATATGGGAGGGGAGGCTTGTGTCCCCCACTCATTAGACTTAAGCCAAACAGTTGGCTTTGTGTTACCCAACCAAGATGTGATTCCACATAAGACTTTGTGACTCCCTTTGCCTTCAGCAAAAAGGCAAAATGAAGCACACTTGAGAAATGAAAATATCAAAAGGTGGACATTTATAATGTTCACACAGCAGCTCCAATGTTTGGATTACTCAGGGGTGCTTTACAGTATGCTCCTTTTGGTAATGTGTGGTGGGTGTTGAACAAGTGCTCATTGACAGAGGGTTAAATAAGCCAAGACATGAGGAACAGGAGGAGGTGGAAGCAATTGAAGAGAAGTCAGACAAAGTTCTGCTGGAAGCATAAAAGTTCACTGAACTTTAATTGAGCATCTCTTTTGTTGAAGCATGCCCATTAATTAAACTCTTTGATTTGAAAGAAAACAATGATATGGTATTCTCACTGAATTCCGGCTGATTGGGCTTGCAATAGTCTGGATAGATCATTACAGTTGTGCCTGTTTAAACTGTAGTTTCTTTGTGGGATGCCAATGAAAAACTCTGGCCCAGCTTTGGACAGCATCACTTCTATGTAAGTGACAGGAGTCTAGGCTGGCTGGCAGGCAAGAAAGAACACAGACACTGGCATTTGGTGACAATGGGGGAAGTGGAAATCCTGAGAGTGGATATAACTGGAGCCATGTGTTCCTAAGACCATACTAAAGCAATATGTGATCATCTGAAGCATGTAATAATTAACTCTTTATGTCACAAAGCACAGATTGCCCTGAGAATCCTTTTGGTTTCTGGTGCGCACAGCCCTATGGCGCCAGTCTGAGCTTCTGTGGGACTAAGGTAAAAACAATGACTGCAGATGCTGGAAACCAGATTCTGGATTAGTGGTGCTGGAAGAGCACAACAGGTTGAGATTTCATGACCACGGTCTCGAGTTTCTACTGTAGATGTGGGGTGATTTATACTCAAGGTGCCATAGAATCTAGACATTGGCCCTCAGATACTGCATCACGGTTGAATCATGCAGGCATTTCATGGAGATGGCCACTGATTTCAGGCTGGAAAGGATGGATTTCAAGGTCTGCACAATGCACCATGCCAACTTGAACTAGACTCCCCCATGCTCCCTGACAGTGATCATTCTCAAGATCTCCCTACACCGTTCAACATTAAGCAGTGATTTTTTTTCTAATAACTCAGGAAGCATGAGTGGAAAGGAACATCATTTACTGTTGAACACCAAAATAGACCCACTACTTGTGGCATACATTGCCTCGTCCCAACCTAGGATAGACAGTTCTGCAGACTCATCCCTGTGTCTGCTTTATAATTTTTTTCTAATCATCCTGCTCAAAGATATCATTGCACATCTCAGGAGCAGGTGGGACTTGAACCCAGGTCGCATGTAAGTTAAGGACTCTATCATTGCACCATAAGAGCCCCGTTTGGCAGTGTGAGTCTCACTCTGAATTTGAGGCACCTACTCATATGTGCAGCCTCTCAATAGCCCATTTGATACAGTGCTGCACGTTATTATCTGTCAAATTAGGATACAACATGAAAGGAATGGATGTCATCATACACAGCAATTTACAAACTTGTTTTTGGGACATATTTTGATTCCAGGTTCAATTCCACCCTCGGGTGACCGCCTGTGTGGAGTTCGCACATTCTCCTGTATATGCGTGGCTTTTTGCTGGGTGCTTCAGTTTCCTCCCAAATTTAGGTTAAGTGGGTTTGCCATGAAAATTGTCCTGTAGTGTCTAGGGATGTGTGGCTAGGTGTATTAGCTTTCAGGGTTATGGGGAAAGGTTGAGAGATGTTCTGAGTGGGATGCCCTTCAGTGGGCTGAATAGCTTCTATCTTCACTGCAAAGATTTTATGATTCAAAGATAACCTGGTCCTGCCTCGGTTCTGCCACATGTGCAGGTATTGGAATTGAAGTGGGATGTCACACATGTGCATAACCCATTGTGTCCCTCCCTCCCTTCATGATCAGCTAAATCCTCTTGAGTGAAAACAATTCTAATATTACTTCCCAAATTGTAATGGTTTGATTTAGTGGTGTGATTGCTACTGTGTCCATCTCGAATGAAAATTGACCTAGTGTTTTAAAAATCCACTTACGATGTAACAATGTAGAACAAGCTGATAATTAAATGCATTGCCAATTTAGTAAAGTGCTATTTTAGATTTCAGTGCTCCAGACAATGCCTTCTCTTAATTTTGCACAATTGAACATGTATGCAGCAGTAGGAAGGAGCCCCTAATAGGGCTATTGAAACAGATCATCAACTACTTTCTTCCCACATCCAAAGATGTGCAAGTTAGGTGGTCTGGCTGTGCAAAATGACCGATGTACAGGTTAGACATGGGAAATGCAGGTTTACAGGGATTGGGTAGGGAGGTGGGGCTGGATGGGATGATCTTTGAAGGGTCAATGTGAACTTATTGGCTAGAATTTTCTGTTTCCACACTATAGGGATTCTATTCTGCATAAATGTTACTGATTGATATTGTTTTCTGGCTGTTGTTATATTTTCACAACAGTATGGTACTTTGTACAGTTGGTTCAAGATGTTAAAGTCTACAAAACATAGTACATCCTGTGCTAAATGACTTTTTGCTGGCTTCAAGGTTCCTGCTTCAATTGCTGCCAGAGAAGGAGGAAACAGTAGACTTTCCCTGAAAACACAGCATGACCTGGAAAATGAACAGAGGCCATGTTGAGCAAAACAAACCACTGAACAGGGCACAGTTTAACCACAGATACCAGGGCCTGCAAAAGTGACAGTGGATTTTAACTCTATTGCATTTTCTAGACCAGAGTTGGAGATTTTAGTAACATCTAATGAATTTCCTCACTGTATCTCACTGCATTAACTACCTACCCTGTCCCTATGGATTCAAATCACGCCCCTTCTTGCCATGTGTCATTCTTGGAACAGCTATCTACTGAAAGACTGGTACCCCCTGTGCCACTTTTAAAAGGCTGCTGAGTACTTGGGTGAGCACTGGCATTCAGAAGCTGCCCTGTTTGGTCAAGGAGAGATTCTGAACACACCAGAGAAGGTGAAGAATGTGCTGTTATTCTCCAACAGGGACTTGGTGGAGGGGATGGTGCAATAGAAGGCCATTCTTTTCCCAGAGGACTGGCAGACGAGGCAGTGCCACTAGGTGCTAGCACAGACCCTCTGAGGTCGACACCTGGCTCATTGCTGCATCCATCTCCCAGAGGAAGTATCAATAGTACCATAAAAAGTTCAATTATCTTCTCCACTGTAGCAGGGAATCCTCTTATTGTTCTCTCTGCTATCACATGCTCACTCTATCTTTGGTACTGCATCCATCTCCCAACAAGACTTATGCACTGCCGCTCTCACTATTGCCTGAATAATCTTTCCTCACTTCCTCCTATAACACTAACCCTGCATTGCCTCTTTGCTGTTTCCTCATTACATCAGAACTCTCACCACCTTTTGTCCACATGCACCAGCACTTATAGCCATGCAACCCACTTTAACTCATTCAATCCCTCCCCTTCTCTCAATGTAGGAGGAGGTAACAAGTCCTTAACAGGGCAGAGAGAACACATTATGTGAAAGGGGTTCTATGATCCTCATCCCACGAGAGAAGAGAAGCCTGGTCCTTATTGAAGAGAATCAGGACCAGTCCTAAGGGGATGCCAAGATATCCATGTTCCATCAACTGAATAAATGCTATCTCTACTCCAGTGCAACTTTCTCAGTAATCCCTACTATCATTGCCATCCATTGCACACCACTGGCCATGATGCCTTTCCTTGTTTTTCTCTTGCAGGTATAGCCAGCATGTTTACCACTATTATGTAACATCCAGCACCCCTAAGGAGAGAGTACTGTGGCCTCAGAGAAAGCATTGACAAAGCTGGTTCCTAAATCCTTCTTCAGATCAGATACTGACACCTTGATGGGAACAGTAGGCACAGAAAGTGTCTGAACACAATCTGGTGATCACCTCACTGTGACAGCTTGTCAGCTGACCTAAGAAGAAATGCCCTAGGCCTCTGACACTTGGAGGCTTGGATCCAGGCACCCACTCAGGCCTATGCAGGAGAGGACCTTATATATTGGGATCAGGGACTCTGTCCATAAGTACAAGTTGGAACAGGAGTGTCAGACAGAGACAATGGGCCTCATTACCCATAATCTGCAGCAATGCAGGGAATTATGTGACTGTCTGTCTGCCTCGATCGACAGGTTGGTGGTTGCCATAGAAACCCAGGTACAGTATCTTCAGGGGCTGCTGGAGAGGTGCATATACAGTGCCCCAGCCATTGGTCCTCAGGGTAGAAACCACAGTGGCAGGACCTTGGGAAATTTGGTGCCCCTCCCAGATGAGGAGATTGGGTATATTCCAAGCCACCAGACTGAAAAGGAACCAGATGCAGCCTCGTCAGAAATCTCCAGCCAGGACACTCTAGAGGTGTGTAGCCTCCACCTACACCCTAGCCCACTCCCTCTCTGATCCTCTGCATGAATGGCTCATCCAGAGACAAGCACCCCCCAAGATCACCTAATCAAGAGAAGACTTTTTAAGGCACTTTGGTGACAGGGATCTTAAAGATGTCACAAATTTAATCTTACATCTAATTGCTTTTTTCTGTGCAGCCACAAACAGCAGGTCATTTCAGCATTAGTCATCAGCTCATGGCCACAGACAATGGAGGTCCGTGATGAGGTCCTGCTGCATCATCTAAAAGTGAGAGGAACAAGGTGTATACAGAGGAACCTCGATTATCCGACATTTGATTATCCAAATATACAGGGTTATGGGTGCTGCTGATAGCTTTTGCCGCCTTGTACAAAATCCATATTAATTCATGGCCTTTGTACCAGGATCCCATCACCAAGTCATCCTTTATTTACATATGAGCAATCCTTGACCTTAGTACTGCCTTTTCAGAATCACCTCCCAGAGTGTCAGTGCGGCACAGAGGCTCAGTGGTTAGCACTACTCCCTCACAGTGCCAGGGCCCAGGTTCAATGCTCACCTCAGGCAACTGTCAGTGTGGAGTTTGCATATTCTCCCTGTGTCTGTGTGGGTTTCCTCCAGGTGTTCCGGTTTCCTCCCACAATCCAAAAATGTGCAGGTTAGGTGAATTGGCCATCCTAAGTTGCCTATAGTGTTCAGGGATGTGTAGGCTAAGTGCATTAGTCTGGGGTAAATATAGGGTAGGGGAATGGGTCTGGGTGGGTTACTCTTCAGAGGGTCAGTGTGGACTTGATGGCGGAAGCAGCAGAGGAAGTGACAGCAAGCAGAGGGGCAGCCGGGAAGGAAAAGTGAGTATATAAGTCAGGAAGGCGGGGAGCCTCAGGACTTGACCTTGTCCAACAGGCCCGAGATTCTTGCTCC
>NC_057732.1:25321238-25324655 GCF_004010195.1 Chiloscyllium plagiosum
GAAAGCGAATGCAGTGTTGTCTCTTATCTCAAGAGGGTTGGAATATAAAAGCAGAGATGTACTACTAAGACTTTATAAAGCTCTGGTTAGGCCCCATTTGGAGTACTTTGTCCAGTTTTGGTCCCCACACCTCAGGAAGGACATACTGGCACTGGAACGTGTCCAGCGGAGGTTCACACGGATGATCCCTGGAATGACAGGTCTAACATATGAGGAATGGCTGAGGATACTGGGATTGTATTCGTTGGAGTTTAGAAGATTAAGGGGAGACTTAATAGAGACGTACAAAATAATACATGGCTTGGAAAAGGTGGATGCTAGGAAATTGTTTCAGTTAAACGAGGAGACTAGGACCCGTGGACACAGCCTTAGAATTAGAGGGGGTCATTTCAGAACAGAAATGCGGAGACATTTCTTCAGCCAGAGAGTGGTGGGCCTGTGGAATTCATTGCCACGGAGTGCAGTGGAAGCCGGGACGCTAAATGTCTTCAAGGCCGAGATTGATAGATTCTTGTTGTCTAGAGGAATTAAGGGCTACGGGGAGAACGCTGGTAAGTGGAACTGAAATGTGCATCAGCCATGATTGAATGGCGGAGTGGACTCGATGGGCCGAATGGCCTTACTTCCACTCCTATGTCTTATGGTCTTATGGTCTTATGGAAGGGCTGTAAGAATTCTAATTCTAAATTTCTAACTCTAATTCAATGAGGTCTGGCTGGCCGACCTTGTCACAGTTGTGAACGTGCCCTGTAAAGTATGGATGTGAATGCCTTGTTCAGGAACATCAGTGGCAGTGAGGTATAATACAAAAGTGGAGCAATGTATTAGGATGGCAAGTAAATAAGGATCCTTCAGCTCTGTATCCTATTGCCACCCTGACAGCAGGGGTGCAGACCCCTGACCAAGAACACTCCAAGCTATCGTCTGACCATGGCCAATCCCTGGACTAGTATGAGAGGCTGCAATTGACTTACTATGCCACTGCCCTGATTGATGTGTGCCCCTATGGATTTCAGTGAGGACTATCTACCTGAGACTTTGAGACATGGCTGTCTGTTTGCTACCTTTGCAGTGTGTTAGCCACGTAGGCTGCTGGCATACTATCTTACAGCAAGATGTACACCTCTTGACGGAGACTGCTGACCAGCAAGCCAAGGTGCTTGGTCTTAATACTAGGCTAATAGATAAAGTCAGGGAATGCTGTGACCATGCAGGTCGGTGCTAAATTTATGAGCACTAAGAGAGGAAGTGAGTAGCCCTGAGATATAGCCTGGTCCAATCTGTGGGCCGGGTGCTAGTTGCTGCATGCAAACTGTCCTTGCAGCAGCCTTCCAGTGCTAGTTGCTAATTGCCTTGCAAAGCCAGTCTTTGATTCCATGGCACACTGCCAGAATGATAGAGAGGTGCCATGATGAGCATGAGGGATTGGTGACTGAGAGATGTCAATATTTGTGGATGAGGGGTGCATGTGGTTGGTGCCCGTGGATAATGCCCTATGATGCATTTTGTTCATAAGCAACTTGGAGATCCTTCAGCAACCCACTCCGGTTTCCATGTCAAGGTTTCTCAATGTCTAACTTGTTTGGCAAGCTTGGTAAGATAGAAAACCGAATATTAATGGGTCATTTTGGTCTATTAACAAAGCGCGAACAAGTTATAATCCCCCTTAATTGGCAACTCGTCACAGCCTAGCAGGAAACACTCGATTGTTTGTCAAAAGAATAAAAGATAGAGTGAAATGTTCCTGATGTTGAGATTGGACTCACTGGAATTCTCATCCAATTCTTCCACAAATGTTTTCATAGCTGACTTGGCTGCAAATGCTTATTCAATTGCTATTGAAATCAACACTTACATCTGCTTCTACCATAATCTCAAATGGTGCATTCCAGACCATAATCACTTGTTGCATACAAAGTTTTCCTCATCTGTGGTTCATTTATCAGTCACTTTCATAAATGTCTTGTAAGGTCTCACCCTTTCAGCTTATGGGAATAGTTTGCAGCTATCAATTCTTTTAGGTGCCACATGATTTTAAGCACTTCTATCAAATGTCCTAACTTCCTCTCCTCTGAGGACAGCACCAGCTTCTCCTGTCAATCCACATAACTGAAATTCCTCATCTCTGGAACCATTCTCGTAAATCCATTTTTGCTCCTGGTTCAAAGCCTTCATATCCTCTTTGAAATGCAATGGTCAGAATTGTTCAGTTAAAACCAAATCATGGTTTTCTAAACATTCACCATAACATTTTTGCCTTTGTTCTCCAAGCCTTTCTCGCCACTTTCTAAATGTGCCCTGTCATCTTCAATGCTTTGTTCACACATACCCCCAGGTCTCTCTGTTGTAACAGCCACTTTGGAATTCCAAGCCTTTTTGTATATTGCCTCTTCTCAGTCTTGCAAACAAAATGTGTCACTTCACAATTCGCTTTGTTAAATTTTATCTGCCATCTGTCCTCTAATTCCTCCAGATTGTTTATGCTTTTGTGAAGCCCATCTCTATTCTCACATTTCAAAAGTTTTATTTTTTGGAGTTTGAACTTGGTTGGCAAGTCTGTAATGTAGCATTTTATCAAATGCCTTTTAGAACTCCCTGGGGTTAAAGAAAAACTAATTTTCCTCATCAACCCACTTTGTTAACTCATCAAAAATTAAATTGGGTTAGTTAAAAATTTTGCCCGTCACAAATCCGTGTTTGCACTTCTTAATTAATCCATTGGTGTCCAAACCATTGTTACTTTTATCGTGGAATAATTTCTAAAACCTTTACAAGCTGACCGGCCTGCAGTTGCTAACTCCCTCCTTAACCAATGTTTGAACAAAGGTCTAACATTTACAGTCCACTGACAACATCCATGTGTGCTAAAGTTTATTTGCACCAGCTGATGCTGAAAGGTTTTATCCCACAGCAGTAGCATACTGTGGGTTGCCTTAAGACGATGAGGACTCTGCCTCACAGTGACAGGAAGTCCCACATTTGACAGCTGCTAGCCAATCTGACTTTCCTGCAGCTCCACAGTCCCAGAAGCACTGGACTCAGCAGAGGGGGCTGCTGAAAATGCCAGGAAGCCGCAGGAAGAACAGTAATGGATCCCAGGCCACAATAATGCCAAACCTGTGGGAAGGAGTGTAAGTGTGTCTATGGATGTGTGTGTGTATGTGTCTGTCTGTCTGTTTGTGTGGATGTGTGTGTCTGTGTGTGTATGTGTGTCTGTGTCTGTGTCTATGTGTGTCTGTGTCTGTGTTTGTGTGTGTGTGTGTGTGTGTCTGCATGTCTGTGTGTGTCTGAGTGTGTGTGCCTGTGTTTGTGTGTGTGTCTGTGTGTCTGTGCACGTGCCTGTATGTGTGTCTGTGTGTGTCTGTATGTGTGTCTGTGTGTGTCTGTGTGTGTGCCTGTGTGTGTGTGTCTGTATGT
>NC_057732.1:25325044-25365317 GCF_004010195.1 Chiloscyllium plagiosum
TGTTTGTGTGTATCTGTGTGTATATGTGTGTGTATCAGTGTCTGTGTGTATATGTGTGTGTGTCTGTATATTTGTGTGTATCTGTGTGTGTGTGTCTGTGTGTGTATCTGTGTGTGTCTGTGTCTGTGTGCCTGTGTGTGTGTGCCTTTGTGTCTGTGTCTGTGTGTGTGTGTGTGTCTGTGTCGGTGTGCATCTGTGACTAGAAAATCTCTAATGTAACCCTCGTGTTTAAGAAGGGAGTACGGCAAAAGATGGAAAATCACAGGCTGATTGGCCTGACCTTGGTCATTGGTAAGATTTTGGAGTCCAATGTGAAGGATGAGATTTCTGAATATTTGGAAGTGCATGGTAAAAAAGAGCAAAGTCAGCATGGTTTTATCAAGGGGGGTTATGCCTGACAAATCTGTTAGAATTCTTAGAGGAGGTAATGTGCAGGTTAGACCAAGGAGAACCAATGGTTGTTATCTAGTTGGACTTCCAGAAGACCCTTGACAAATTGCTGCACAGGATGTTGCTTAATAAGAGAACAGCCCATGGTGTAAGAGGCAAGGTGATAGCATGGACAGAAGCTTGGCTGTCTGGCAGAAAGCAGAGAATGGGGATAAAAGGGTCATTCTCAGGATGGCAGCTGGTGTTCTGCAATGGTCAACTTTGGGACCACAACTTTTCACTTTATACATTAATGATCTAGATGAAGAAACTGAGGGTATTCTGGCTAAATTTGCAGATGATACATGGATGATGGACAGGTAGTATTGAGAAGATTGAGGAGGTGGGGATGCTGTAGAAGGATTTTTATAGGTTAGAGAATGGACAAAGAAGTGGCAGATAGAATACAATGTGGGCAAGCGTGAGGTCATGCACATTGGTAGGAAGAATGGGGGCATAGACGATTTTCTAAATGGGGAGAAAATTCAGAAATCTGAAGAGCAATGGGACTTGGGAGTTGCAGTCTAGGATTTTCTTAAGGTACATGTCCAGGTTGAATTGATACTTAGGAAGGCAAACACAATGTTGGCATTTATTTTGAGAGGATGAGAATATAAAAGCAGGGATGCACTTTTGAAGCTTTATACCATTCTGGTCAGATCACATTTAGAGTATTGTGAGCAACTTTGGGCCCCATGCCTCAGAAAGTATATACCGGCCCTGGAGCGGGTCCAGAGAATGATCCCAGGAATGAAAGGCTTAATATATGAGGAACACGTGAGGAATGTTTGTGGACTTTGGGTCTGGGTCTATATTTGATGGAGTTTAGATGGATAAGGGGGTTCTAATTGAAACTTACAGAATACTGAATGGCCTGATCGGAGTGGATGTTGGGAAGATGTTTCCATTAGCAGGAGAGACTAAGACCCAAGGGCTCAGTCTCAGAGTAAAAGGAAGACCATTTAGAACGGAGTTGAGGAGAAACATTTTCAGATACAGAGTGGTGAATCTATGGAATTCATAGCCACAGAAGGCTGTGGAGGCCAGGTCGTTGAGTATATTTAAGGCAAAGATAAATCTATCTATCAAGGGGATCGAAAGTTATTGGGAGGAAGCAGGAAAATAGTGTCGAGGAACTTATCAGCCATGATTGAATGGCAAAGCAGACTCGATGGGCCAAAAAGCCTAATTTCTGCTCCTATGTCTTATGGTCTTATGGTCTTAAGAGGGGGAAGATGTAACGTATCCAAATTTGCTGATGATGCAAAATATAAGGGAAGCCATGTTGCGATAAGAAACCAACAAGAAGCTACAGATAAGTTGAATGGCAAAAACATGCTAGATGGTGTTCAGCATAGGAAAGTGTGTGGTCATAGAAAGAATCAAAAGGCAGATGGCCCTTTTAAATGGAGGGACTAAAAAAGTGCACATGGAGAGTTCTGGGTGTTCTAATGCAAGAAACATTAAAAGAAAACTAGTATGCAGATACAGCAAGCATTTAAGGCAAATGGAAATTTGTACTTGTATTGAGGGGTCGGAGATTAAAAAAAGAAAAATCTTGGTTCAAATGTGTAGGGTGTTGGTGAGGCTACACCTGGAATACTGTATACAGTTTTATTGCTCATAGTTAACAAAAGATATAATGGAGTTGGAATCTCAAAAGAGGTTCATGAGGCTGATTCTTGGGATGAAGCAGTTGACTTATTGAGAACATCTAAACAGCTTCGACCTTTATTCATTGGAGCTTAAAAGAATAAGGGGTGATATTATTGATGCCGAGAGGTCTTAATGGGGCAGATTTAGAGAAAATGTTTCCATTAATGGGGGAATATTGAGCCGTGGGACATAATACCAGATGAAGGGGGCACTCATTTGAAACTGAGATGCAAAGGAATTTCATCTCCCAAATGGCAACCAATGTCTGAAATTCCCTACCACAGACTGTTGTAGGAAACTGATTCACTGGAATTATTTAAAGCAGAGGTAGACAGATTTCTAAAATAGCCAGGAATTGATGCTGAGCTCGAACGAAAGAGGAGTTGAGGCCTGGAGCAGTTTAGCCATAATCTTGTTGAATGGGGGATCAGGCACGAGGGCTGAATGGTGTACTCCTGCTCCTATTTTGTATCTTATTATGTTCTTATAATACCTTAAACACTCACTCCATGAGAGACCAATGCACGTGTACACCACTTATAAGATGCACTGAAACAACTCACCAAGATACCTCAACAACTTTCCATGACGCAATGGTCCCATTCTCTATTGCCACCCCATTGGTGAAGTGAAGGAGGAAAGACAGGAAGAAAAAGCAGGGAGAAAGCAAACTGCATAGCCCCATTCTGCAGACCTCTTTGTGAGCAATTTAACCCCAATTTCAGTGTCAGCAATCCACAAGCCCAATTCCCCATTCACCATCAGTTCTACATCATAGTTTACTCTATCATGTGATGACTGTTTCCTTCACCACAATGTATAAATAAAAATGTCCTCAAAAGAACCTTTCCAACCAAACTTATAAATACTGTCAAACCATATTGCGTACAATTATGAATTCATCACTCTCTATTCATCATCTTGTGCTTGTCTTGTGAGTGCACCTGCTCCAACCACAACGTAGCTTCCCTTTAAGAACTGCAGACTAACTTTAATTGGTGGTAACACACTATGACTTTAGGTTTCCTAGTGCTATCAACAAATGGTTATTGCTGACTCTATAAATATAAATCATACAAATGAGCAGCCATTGCACAAAATTAAATTGAATAACAGCAGAATATTCAAGCAATACAATTCACACACTTGTATTGGGCTCTATTCAATTTAAGGAGCAGGAGAATTGACGTTTCGGGCATGAGCCCTTCTTCAGGAATGAGGAAAGTGTGTCCAGCAAGCTGAGATAAAAGGTAGAGAGGAGGGATTGGGGGAGGGGTGTTGGAAATGCGATAGGTGGAAGGAGGTTAAGGTGAGGGTGATAGGCCAGAGTGGGGGTGGGGAGGAGAGGTCAGGAAGAAGATTGCAGGTTAGGAAGATGGTGCTGAGTTCGAGGGTTGGAACTGAGACAAGGTGGAGGGGAGGAGAAATGAGGAAACTGGAGAAATCTGAGTTCATTCCTTGTGGTTGGAGGGTTCCTAGGCGGAAGATGAGGTGCTCTTCCTCCAGTCGTCGTGTTGCTGTGGTCTGGCGATGGAGGAGTCCAAGGACCTGCATGTCCTTGGTGGAGTGGGAGGGGGAGTTGCAGTGTTGAGCCACGGGGTGGTTGGATTGGTTGGTCCGGGTGTCCCAGAGGTGTTCTCTGAGACGTTCCGCAAGTTTCAGAGAAACATTTCAGAGAACACCTCTAGGACACCCGGACCAACCAACCCAACCACCCCGTGGCTCAACACTTCAACTCCCCCTCCCACTCCACCAAGGACATGCAGGTCCTTGGACTCCTCCATCGCCAGACCATAGCAACACGACGGTTGGAGGAAGAGTGCCTCATCTTCCGCCTAGGAACCCTCCAACCACAAGGGATGAACTCAGATTTCTCCAGTTTCCTCATTTCTCCTCCCCCCACCTTGTCTCAGTCCTAACCGTCGAGCTCAGCACCACCTTCCTAACCTGCAATCTTCTTCCTGACCTCTCCGCCCCCACCACCACTCTGGCCTATCACCCTCACCTTAACCTCCTTCCACCTATCGCATTTCCAATGCCCCTCCCCCAAGTCCCTCCTCCCTACCCTTTACCTGAGCATGCTGAATACACTTTCCTCATTCCTGAAGAAGGGCTCATGCCCGAAACGTCGATTCTCCTGCTCCTTGGATGCTGCCTGACCTACTGCGTTTTTCCAGCAACACATTTTCCGCTCTGATCTCCAGCATCTGCAGTCCTCACTTTCTCCTCTATTCAATTTAGTTTTATGAGATCAAGGTGAAACCGTACAAAATCTTTGCTCAGTAGATAAATTTGTTCAAGAAGAATCTATGGCAGATATGATTGTATGTAACCATTAGAAGGAATGAACTAAATTAAGAATTTTTGTTTTATTCTTAATACCTTCTTACTTTATTACTTGTTTGCAAAATAGCATAGAGATATAGCCTTTGTGGGTCAATAAATTGTATGCATATCTAAAGCTCACAGATATTATATCCAACAAACTTCTAGGCTTTAATTTCATGACTAAAATTAGTTGGTATGCTAAGGATAGCAGCTGATACTGTAAACCACTCATTCTATAAATGGACCCAAATTTGCAATTTATAAATAAATGATGGAAAAATGCCGAGGGAACATAAACAGTGTCGTTGCTACCTCAACAATTTTGAGACAAGCCTAACTACACGTTCGTGATGGAAAAATCATTCAGGAGAAATCAGTTAAAAAATTTGTTCCAAACTCTGCTTGGAAGCCCACTAAATTTGTTTCAGTAATGTGGATAGATTGAAGAAGGTGGGACGGATTTCCTTAGAGAACAGAAGGCTTAGAGTAAATTTATTAGGGATGTTAAAAACTATGAGGGGAGCATGAAATAACACATGGGAGAAAAAGTGTTGCAATTGGTGGAAGTGTGGAGAAGCAGAGGGTGTAGATTCAGCATAACTGTTGAAAGAAGCAACATAGTCTCAAGGAAGAACGATGAGTCACTAAGATGTGGAAAGCTCTGCCTGAGAGTGCGGTGGAGACAAATTCAATTGAGACACTCAGACAGTGGAGGAGTTCAGAAGGGTACTGTTGCGGTAGAACTGGGTATGGTCAGCATCCTTGTGAAAACTAATATTGTGTTTCAGATATACTATTGAGGGCTGCAGGAGGACATCCTCTCCCATGAAGAGTGTGAAGTTGACAGCTGCTTTGAACTTTGCAACAGGCTCCTCCCAGAGCAGGATGGATGACCTCTTTGGGATCTTTCACTCGTGTATCCACAAATGCATCAGGACAGTGCCCAATACTCATTGTGCCACATCAAACTAATTCATTTCATTTCCCCATGTCGAGATCAGTGCAACAACCTCAACAGTAGGATTTGGGAATAAAGCTGATTTTTCCCAGGTGCCATCGACACACAGCTTACACTGAGAGGGCCATATCACTATTTTCTGGAGCTCAACAATAAGGAAAATGTTCCAATAATGTTCGGGTGATTTGTGATCACCATTACCACCTAATGGAGGTGTCTGCCCACTATCGTGGTAGTTGCCAAGGCTCCTAGATCTTGGAGCAATCTTGCCTCCCTAATCTCTCCAAGGATCTAGGTGCCTTACAAAGCTAGTTACGGGGGAACGGGGTTACCCATTGTGACCATAACACATGACCCTTTGCACAAGTCCCTGACTTGATGCATAACACTGTTATAGTGCCACCTATATCAAAATGACGGGTCACAAAAGAAGTGGTTCTCCTATTTGGAGTGTTCTGGGAAGGGACGCCTCCTGTATTGTGCGGATGGATGATACTGCACCATCGTGGTGTACAGTGATCTGATCAATTGGAGCAGGAAACAGGCTGATGTGGTAGTTGTTGAGAAGCTGGGGGAATGGGAACAGTCTTCCAACTGTGGGTAAGGAAGCTCTCCTTGTACATTGAACTGAATTGAATTGGATTTACTGTCACATGTACTGAGGCACAGTGAAAAGCTTTGTCTTGGGAGCAATTGTTAAGTAGCATAAATGAGTAACTAATAGGTAAACAGAGGCAAAAACAAAAACACAGGTACAGGCTAATGTTAAGAGCTCGTGAGTCCAGAAGCTGTTTTGAAACTGGCTGGTACATGTGTTCAGGCTTCTGTATCTTCTCCCCGATGGGAAAGATTGTACAAAAACATTGCCAGGGTGGGATGGATCTTTGAGAATGCTGGTGGCCTTTCCTTGACGGCAGGCCTGGTAGATGGATTCCACAGATGGGAGGTTGGCCTTTGTGATTGTCTGGGCCGAGTTCACCACTCTTTGTAACCGTTTCTGATCTTGAGTGGTACAGTTGCCATACCAGGTAGTGATACATCCAGACAGAATGCTCTCAGTGGCACACCTATAAAAATGGGCAATGGTATTTGCTGTCATGCCAAATTTCCTCAGCTGCCTAAGGAAGTAGAGATGTTGTTTGAGCCTTTGCAACCAGTGCTTCCAAATGAAGAGTCCTAGAAAGCTTGTTGTGGATGACCACTCCCAGGAGCTTGACACTCTCCACTCATTCCACCTCTGTGCTGTTAATGTGTAGTGGGCCATGAGTAACATCCTGCAGAATGTCAATAATGAGTTCCTTGGTTTTGCTGGCATTGAAAGCTAGGTTGTTCTCTGTGCACCATTTTTTCACATCTTCTACCTCCTGTCTGTAGTTTGTTTTGTCGCCATCTGAGATTCGACCAACTATGGTGGTGTCATTAGCAAACTTGTCAATGGCATTAGTCAGGTATTTGGTGTTGCAGTCATGGGTATACAGTGAGTACAATAGGGGACTGAGTACGCACCCCTGGGGGGTGGGGGGGGGGGGGGCTCTAGGGTTGAACTGTCGTCAATGAGTAGGATTCTTACGTAGCTGTTCTTGGTGTCAAGGTGTTCTAGGGAGGAATGAAGGGTAAGTTATATGGCATCTGATGTGGATCTGTTGGTCAGATAGGCAAATTGGAGTGAGTCAGGAGTAGTGGGAAGGCTGGAGTTGATTAATGCCATGACCAGCCTTTCAAAGCACTTCATGACCACCGAAGTTAGGGCCACTGGGCGTTGTCATTGAGACATGCTGCATGAGCCTTCTTAGGCACAGGGTTGATGTTGGCCCTCTTAAAACAGGCAGGGACAGTGGCCTGCTGCAGGGAGAGGTTGAAGATGTCCGAGAAGACCCCTGCCAGTAGATCTGCACATGCTCTGAGTGCACAGCCTGGTACTCCATCTGGTCCCATCACTTTCCTTGGATTTACATGAAGGAAAACTGATCTGACCTCTGATGCAGTGACTATTGGGATGGGTTCGTCAGGACTTGTCAGAATAGGTGTTACCTCTCCGCCGAAATTCTGCTCAAAGTGAGCAGATTGAGACGATCTGGGAGGGATGTGTCATCGTCTGCTATCTTGCACTGTCTCTTTTTAGAACCTGTGATGTCATTCAGTCCTTGCTATAGTCGCCGGGTGTCTGTCTAGGTTTCTAGTTTGGATCAGTATTGGTCCATGGTTGTCTTAATGGGTCTGTGAAGGTCATATTTGGAATCCTTATATTTGAGTGGGTCTCCTGATCTGAAGGCCACATGCGTGGTTTTTAGCAGCTTCTATATATCCTGATTCATCCAGGGTTTCCTCCGTATGCAGTCCTCCACACACTTACTGATAAAATCTGTGACCGTGATGGCGTATTCGTCCAAGGTACCTGCGTACTGTTTGAACAGCCGATTCCAGACAGCACCGGAGTTGATCCTCTGTCTCCTCCGACCAGCACTGGACCTGTATCCGCGAGGGGGTCTCCAACTTGAGCTTTTGCCTTTAAGCCGGGAGAAGAAGCACAGCATGACAGAGTTCAACTGTATCAAGTATACAAGAACTTGATTGACAGCCGGTTCCAGTAGCTGAGAGCTGGATGCAGCAGACCATCACAGAATGCAAAAATTGTGGTTGGTCAAGGTGCCAGTATTTAGTTTGCATTGTGGCTGTGACGTACAGCCTCTACTCATTTTGTTTGTTTTTGCTTTTGGTAGTTGTTAATAGAAGCTCAAGTTTAAAATTGCCTGCATTCTCATACTGGACAATGACAAGCTGCGGGTCTGTAGTGGACACTGGGAACAGTGTAATAGTGACCAAGAGGGGGTTTAGACAGAATGCAGCTAAGGACAGGTAAAACGTATTCTCTGGTGGCTAAACAATGATTAGCCTGAGAGAATGGAATTGTATGTGTCGAAAGGAATAAAACTCCCGGAAGCATCGGCTTACTGGTCGAGCTCTATTCTGCTCTGTGGGACTTGATTGGCCAGGACCTGCTGGAGGTGTATGTCAGTATGTTTCTGGCAGGTACCATGAGTGAATCCATGAGGAAAGGCGTCATCACCCTCATCTAGAAGCGGAAGGGGGAGAGGGAGGAAATCAGAAATTGGAGACCAATCTCACAATTGAATGCGGATGACAACATCTTGTCAAAGGTCATTGCCAACCGGGTCAGGTCTGCTCTGGGATCGGTGATCCACCCTGACCAAACCTGTGCCGTACCAGGCAGGAAGATCACTGAGAGTCTCACACTCCTCAGGGATACGATCGCCTACGTGGAGGACAGGGGGTTAGACACCTGCCTCAGCAGCCTGGACCAGGGGTAAGCCTTTGACAGGATATCACATACGTATATGAGAGATGTTCTCTCCAAAATGGGCTTTGGGGAGGGAATCTGCAATTGGATCAGACTGCTCTACACCAACATTGTCAGTCCAGTCTCAATCAATGGATGGGAATCAGATAGCTTCCGAGTCAGATCTGGAGTCAGGTAGCCTGCCCTCTCTCTCCTGCCTTGTTTGTGTGCTGCATAGAGCCATTTGCCGAGTCCATCAGGAAGGATGCGAGCCTGAGAGGTGTGACTATTCCTGGCACCAGCCAGGTTAAGGCCTCTCTGTACATGGATGACGTTGCCGTTTTCTGCTCGGATCCGCTGTCCGTGCACAGACTCTGTGACCAGTTTGAACGGGCCTCGGGGGCCAAGGTAAACCAAGGCAACAGCGAGGCCATGCTCTTCGGGAACTGGGCTGACCAATCCTCCATTCCCTTCACCGTCAGGACTGACCACCTGAAGGTGTTGGGTATTTGGTTCAGAGGGGCTGGAGCGGGCACCAAGTCTTGGGAGGAGCGTATCAGGAAAGTGAGGCAGAAACTGGGCAGATGGAAGCTACGGTCGCTCTCCATCGCGGGTAAAAACCTGGTCATCAGGTGTGAGGCACTGTCATTGCGATTATACGTGGCACAGATCTGGCCTATTCCCAGAACCTGTGCTGCTGCAGTCACCCAGGCCATCTTCCATTTTATATGGAGATCAAAGATGGACCTGGTCCGAAGGGACTCGATGTAAAAAGATCTGGGCAATGGGGGAAAAAACACACCCAATGCCACCCTCACCCTGATGGCCACCTTTGTGTGTGGCTGCATCAAGCTGTGCATGGATCCCCGGTACACAAACACCAAGTGTCACTACATACTGAGGTTCTACCTGTCCCCGGTGTTGCGAAGGATGGGTCTGGCCTCGCTGCCGAGGAACACTCCGAGTAGTTGGACCGTTCCGTATCACCTGTCCTTCGTGGAGAAGTTTATGAAGAAAAACACCTTTGTCCACAAGTCCGTCAGGAAGTGGACAGCACGTAGTGTCCTTGAGACCCTTCGGGTAAAGGAGAGGGTGGATCCTATTGAGCAGTTCCCTGGGCAGACTGTCAAAGCAATTGGCAGAATGCCTCATCGCCAGAACTTTCCAACAAGCACCAAGACATGGCTTGGCTGGTGGTGAGAAGGGCTCTGCCTGTGAGATCCTTTATGCATGCCTGGACTCTCTGCCACTCCGCACGCTGCCCTCAAAGCGGTTGCGGAGGGGACGAGACTGTCACACACCTCCTTCTGGAATGTGCCTATGCAGAAGAAGTCTGGAGAGGAATGCAGTGGTGTTTGTCGAGGTTGTCCCGAGCAGCTCCGTGACACGGGACTCCGTGCTCTACGGTCTGTTCCCTGGGACGCACACCGAGACGAACATCAACTATGCCTGGAGGATCATCAAATCGGTCAAAGACACTCATTGGTCTGTCCGAAACCTGTTGATCTTCCAGCTGAAGGATCTGACCGACTGTTGTGGACTGGCACATTCCAAGGTCCAGGACTACGTGTTGAGGGACGTGCTAAAGCTTGGGGCAGCTGCTGCCAAGGCGCGGTGTGGAAAGACTACCGTGTAACGTCTGCCTGCCAAAGATGAACAGGGGGCCCATGCAGTCATTTGGGCTCCGCTGACGCCTCAGCTAAATATATGGATGGTAAATACGAATGATTAATTCCGATCTCTGTATGTAAAGAAATGGAATGTATACGTATGTATGGCACCACCAATTGTACAGACCATCAAAATATTTTATGAATAAGGTATATTTTTGAAATAAAAAAAATAGTATGTGCAGGTTGTGTTAGCATGTCTTGTGCTATTGTGTTGTCGGTGAGAGTGAACATGGGATGCTTGGCCGAGTGTGTAGCAGCCTTTGTGAGATGGTAATGGTAATATGTTGGTGTCTCAGCAGGTATCCACTGAATGCTGAATTGTTTTGGGGATAGTGAGTAGTCAAACAGTGATAGAATTGGTCATGAGGGCACCAGAGGGACAGAGTCGCTCATGAATAGGCCGATTTTTGTAAGGTATGGGAAGAAATCTTAACAAGGTCACACAGCTAAACTTCCACCAAAAACCTGATGCAGCTCACACATAGCCCAAAAAGGTAAGTTTTAGTCCAAACTGTTAAGCTCTGGACTGCCTGCTACAATTCAGTTACACAATATCAGTGAATTTCCTTTCAACCTGTTTTCTGCCTTAGAGGGGGGGTAAGGATTGCCAACTTTAAGTGAAGCTTTTCTCATGGGAGGTTTTTTTTAAATGACTTTCACCTTCAACCACTCCCACCCAATCAAAGAGCCCATTTTCTCAAAATAACTTTACACGATCATTAAAAATGTTCAAAGAAAATGTGGAGAGAAATCACAATGTTTCATTTTTTAACCTGGCTTATTTGCAACAGTATACTCGAGGTCAAATTTGAATTGCAGGAATCTTCATTATGTTTAATTTTGGAATGTTCCTCACCTTATAAGGTAATGGCATTATTATCCAAATGATTGATCACAATATAACACTGATAACAATCACTAAAATAGATGAGTGGTCATAAGCAACTTACAATTTACGTAAGAGGGGACCATTTTCTCCACGCCGAATAACTGGAAATAATTGGGAACACAATATTTCTAAATAGCTTTATGATTTTGCTGCACACATAAGAAATGTTTTCCCATTATTTTACATGACAGTAGTGTTGGAAATATTACAACAAAGCATCATTAGCTGGAGAGAAAATATATCAAAGTGTTGTAACTAAAGGTATATAGTATCTTTCTGGAACCTTGATTTGAACGCTGGGGTCATTTTCCTGAAGCATGTTATGAATAAAGACATAATTTTGACAGTTCTGATCAATGACTAGAAACTAGACAATGAGAATAATGAAGGCTTTCCCCATGAGAAATTATTTTATTTCATTCTGAGAGATTGACTGATGTTCTCTCAAGCTATATTTGTGGAAAAATGCTGGTACTCTGCAGGGAATTTTCAATCTTTTTATTTATGTCACCTGCAATGCCTAGTTTTCTATTTTCTCTGTGCAGGACACACTAAATGCTTTTATGTTGATACAGTGCTGTCAATGGCAGTCATGTGTTATGTTAGCCATTAAACAGAATTCTTGACGTGCATGATCCAACTTCCATGGTCTAACTAGCATCAATATTAACACTTTCTTTGATTAAAAAAAAAGTCAGGACTGTGAACAAGTACATTTTTCTTCTTGGCTTACCAAATTAGTCACTATCACTCCGTGGAACATTCTGTCTTGCAAATTGTAGCTTGTACTTCACTGAAACAGCAGGACACTATTGTAAGTTAAATTTTAATCAGTACATGAGTGTTTAAAAAAAGGTGCAATTTCCATTTGTTGCTGTGTGTAGTAGAACATTAAAAAGTGCTCTGTTTTTGAATTGTGTGTGCGTAAAGATAAAAATCTGGAAAAAGGCAGTTAACACAAGTGACGACAATAGCCTTTTTTAAAAAAATATTTTAAATTCCAAATCTCAGGTCAGTTTCTTTTACTTATACCAACACAACCTAGGCAAAACCGGCCAGATGAATGCAAAGAATAGAGCAATTTGAAATGAAAAGATATTATGTGATCAGCATGCAAACATTTCTGTCACCTTTTACACTGTTTTCGAAGTTAACTTAGCCTAAATCAGATTGGCCAACAAAATTGTCCAAGTTGGACCAGGTCAAAAATTGTGAGATTGAAATGGGTGTGGATAGTGCCAGAAGAACTATGGAAACAAGATGCCGGTCAGAGACGATATCAAAATAGGGAGCAGAGTTAATTTTCTGAAGTTGTTGAACTGAATGGTAAGGCTGTGAAGTGCCAAATGGAAAATGAGGCGCTGTTTCTCGAGTTTGTGTGTGTTTCACTGGAGCACTGCAACAAGCCAGAACAGAATTATTAGCTTTAGAGCAATGTGGTGTATTGAAATGGCAAGCAATGGGAAAATCGGGATCATTCTTGTACCCAGAGCAGACTTTTGTCACAAAACCAATCTCATTGTCGAGGAGGCCACATAGTGAGCAATGAATACAGTGGATGAGATTAAAAGAAAAAGCAAATCACTTAAAAGGTGACTTCAGGACCTTCGGGTGTGAAGGAGGTGATAAGGGGGCCCATGCTGCATCTTCTACTATTGGACATCTGAGTTTGTTTCTCAGAGAGTTCTGATGACTCAAATGTGAGACCGAAATTACAGCTTCCTAAGCTTTTCAACTCCCCTACCCAGATTGATAGCAGGATCATCCAATGGAAACCCACCCCACCACATAATTACAGAGCTGTTATAGGCTTATCTTTAGCTGTTGAAGTGCTCATGTGAATTGTGTATGTGCTGAACCCAGATGCAAAAGGGATAGCGATAAAAGGGTCAATAATATGAAGTTATTTGCAAACCATTAATTCAGTTGTGGGATTGATTATGAATAACACTGCCAAGAACACGTGAGAGAATCAATAGAGATAAGTTCTTCCAGTCATCCAGTCACTAAAATGTGGTGTCATCTCTGCATGCAAAAGAAAGAAATAGTTTTTCTTTAACACTGATGTGTTATGTCCTGCAACAGGTGGGTGATATACCTTTAAGGGACATGTTAATGATGTTATCACTGTATCGTGGCATGTGACATGTGGTATAAAGCTCACCGTATCCATCTTACTGAGCTTTGCTCTCATGCGATACGGTGTGCTGTGGGATGCATATTGCACTATTTCAGAATTGCTTAGCTTAAGCCCAAACATGTAAGTGCCTTTGATTCTAATATATGCATGGTGTTGTAACAAATGTTTGTTGCATTCTTCAGTGTTACATGACCCATATCTCATCCTTATGTTACACTTGCTAATATATGAATCACAGCATGATACTGACATATCAACAGTATATCACACCATACCATGTCTTGGTGTCATTGTCACGTTAAACGTTCTTGTCAGTGCTAAACATTTTAACAGATCTATGTACAAATTATTATGAGATAAAAAATTGGCAGTTTGAAGAAGTATGAGCTCTAATAAAAGACTCCTCACCACAATCTCCTACATGTTTTCAAATGAATTGAAACTAAGGCAAGATTGTTCATAAGAACAGTACAATAAGACCTTGATTCCAACATAGGTAGTGGAAAATGATTGCAGATTGTACCCAAGCTTGGACTGAGAAAATCTGAATCCAACCAAACATCTGAGACTAATACAATTAATCTTTTCCATCACATAAAAATGATCACATGTTACTGGAAACCTACAGTATAGATTCTGAAATTTAATTTAACCATCATTTTGGATCAATTTGCAAGTTGATCATTTGCAGCTTGCCACAACTGACATAATTCTAACAGATTAATTTTCTGGCCTTTTGGGGACAGACTGCGAGATGGAAGAACTGGCAGAATGGTAGGGGAAAATATCAGGAAGAGAACAGGATGTTTCCTTGCCACCATGGCATATTACCAGACAGGGATGTTAGAATTTTGAACATCTGCAGGATGGCCAATTGAAAAACCTAACTAGATAATATCCTGCCTTGATAGGTATCTTCCTGGATCAGGAGGCCCCATCAACATGTGGTAAGATTGTGTACAAAACTTGGTGACCTTCCAGTGGCTTTTTGAGGAGCTTTGTTTATAGGCACTCCATAGACTACAGAGGGCAGCTTCAGAAACAAGGGCTGCAGTTGTTGGGATAGCAAGTTTGGACTCAATAACACCTTCCACCTCCCGGCTGCCCTCTTCATTCCCATTTACCTGGTCTCACCTGTCTGATCCTGACGATCTTCAACCCAACTTGTCTTCAAGAGTGATCCACCATGGAAGTAAATTCTCCCTGAAGCTTCAGTCTCAGCTAGCAGTGCCACTGCAGAGGCTAACAATCTCCTGACCATTCACACCATGAGTTAGGATGGTTTTACAATGCCCAAAGGTTGACACCTTTTCCCAAGATTCAGCTGCAGAAAGCTACCAATATTCTAATGTTTGATCATCATCCATTTATCCAATATCCTGGAATGTCGACATGTTCAGAGTTAGAACAGGATCTGACAGATGTAATGGGAAAAAAGAGGATTCCAGAGCCTGAAAACATTCCGTATGGAAAAGCAGTCACTTTTAGTGATTTTTGCAAATATACACCTTTTGGAGATGAGCTCACTGTCCAAATAAAGATAGCAAATTGGCTCCCATTGCTGGAGGATCAATCATGTATCTTGCCCAGCTTTTAACTAGCCACAGGCTGTGATGGAAGGCATGCAAGAAAGAGTACTTCAAGACAGAAGCATCATCTCTTCAACTTGCTAAAAGTCTAAACTCAACATGGCTTATGCAGCTAGGCCTCCACTGTGGGGGCTGCGAGTGGAATGTCATACCACAGAGTGGCCTGTGACCTCAAACCCGGGCAAGCAGGGAGAAGCTCTGGTCTAGCTGAGACTACTGTTCCCCAACCACCTCCTGGCACCTAAACTGGCCCCATCCACTCTCTGTTGATAGGGAGATCCCAAGCATCCTCCTTCAATTGCCCTTAAGTGGCTCATAATGAGAAATGCCAGCCAGATGTGGAATGTGGTTAGGCATGGCTGCTGCCTCCTACTTCCGCAAAAATTGCTCAGAGGCTGGGATCAAGGCCGGGGAGTGTCCGGGGGAGGGGTGTATGCCAGCTAGAGGAGGGTCTATTTTTCTGAGGAGGATACAAGGTTACTCCAGGGTGATTGAAACAAGTTGAGTGTGTTTGCAGACACATGGCAGATGCAGTACAACACAAATAAATGTGAAGTCATGCACTTCAGTGTGAAAACCAGAGAGGCAAAATATTACATAACTGTTGATATATTAGGAAATGTGAACGTACTAAGGGGTCTAGGTGACCTTGTACACCAGGCAATGAAAGGCACAAGCACGTGCAGCAAGCAACTAGGAAGGTAAATGGCATGTTGTCCTTTATTGTGAGAAGATTTGAGTTCAGAGTAGGAACGACTTACTGCAGTTATACAGGGCCTTGGTGAGACCACACCTGGGGTATAGTGTACCGTTTTACACTCACTCCCTACAAGGTGGTATTTTTGCCACAGAAAGAGTGAAGCAAAAGTTCACTAGACTGATAGCAGGGATAGCAGAATTGTCATATGGAGAGATTCGTTTGACTGAGCCTCTATTCAGTAAAGTTCAGAAGAATGAGAGGGAATCTCATTGAAATATATAAAATTCTAACAGAACTAGATAGGCTAGATGTAGGGAGAATCTTTCCCCTGGCTAAGGAGTCTAGAACCGAGGATCACAGTCTCAGGATATGGGGTAGGCCATTTAAGATGGAGGTGAGGAAATATTTCACTCAGAGAGTGGTCTGGATCATGAATATATTTAAGAAAGAGATTGATAATTTTTTAGATATTAAAGGCAAGAAGACATATTAAAGACATAGCAGGAGTATGGCACTGAGATAAAGGATCAGACGTGATTCTATTAAATGGTGGAGCAGGCATGAAAAGTTGAATGGCCTACTCCTGTTCCTGGTTTCTACACTTCAACTGTCCAACTCTAATCGCAGAATCAACAGGGACTGAAAATCATGCTCGGTCTGTTTTGTCAAAACTGCTTTACCTTAACAACTAACTTTGCTGTTCATCCTAGCATATTGCATAACTTTGCTGTTGGGTCAGTTGGTGCACCTGACCACAGATATCACAAGATTAAAACAAGTCACAGGATTTCTGCCTGAGGGAGCTATCAAGAGCTGGGTGGATTAGACTGGAACTGTGGATTTCCTGTCAACCCACAACATGAGTTTGTGGTAAACCTGAGGCTCACTGTTCAAAGTTCACCATTTATCTAATTTTGTGTTAACACAAATGCATTGAAAGCTAGCATGGGAAAGAAAGCTGAATTGTTAAGTTACGACAAATGTATTTGCTAGATTGTTGTTCTAAGCTTTCCTCGAGCAATTCAAACAGCAGCACTCAAATGACAGATTAAAGCCATAAAGTTAGCTAAAAAACGAATTTTACGCCATTTTGAATATCTTTTTCTCACAAAATATTTCCTTCATCCTCATAAACCGACATCTTTCAAACCTTTTTGCAAATATGTATAATTTTTAAAAAAATTTAAATTGTACTGTTTTTGCTAACATTGTTTATTCGCAAGCAGTAAAACTATACCTCAAACAAAACTCAGTTATGAAATCATCAGAATTGCCATTCAGAACTATTCTTTTTAAACATCTTGTGAATATTGCTAATGTAATGAATACAGGAGTTTTGCTTGAAAACATTATTTTCCTTGAATTACACATTTATTATGATAGTGTGTAATTTCCTGTAGCCTTTTGAATTTGCTGATTGCATGTATTGGGACCTACAGCAAGAAACTAATCACCCGTTTACACATACACAGTACCTAACTTTCAATGGGATGTATAATGTGTAAGTAATCTACTTGGACTGATTACTATCCATGGTGATGCAGGAGAATGTTTATCTCAATAGATTTATTGGTTACCATGTAAGTGGGTTACTACAGAAGTGAGTTACAATGGCTAAAGCTATATTTGATTCATTGTGCTTTCACCTTAAAGTTGTTAAAAGCGAAGTATTTTCATGTGCTAACAGTAGGGTAACATTATGCTTGATTGCACAGTAGTGCATTCATAAAAAAGACATCGCAGCATGTCTTCTACAATCCTGATTTTGGATCTGATTTTCTTCATATCATTTTGACAATTTGCCTACTTCCATTTTTGGCCTCAAAGCCCTTCTAAAGATGCCATAATGTTTCATTCTCTGGGAATAACCAAAGAAGACAATAAAAGGTACAGGGGGCATTTGAGACAAATCCACTGAACCTCGACTTCAGAATCTGCAAAGTAAAACCTTTATTCAGTTTTCCCTGGAATAGGTCTGAGGTGGTAACCCTTCACAAGGCCATGAGTTATCCAAATTCTTCTATATGACCTGTGAACAGATCCCAACATCCCAACCTTAGGTTGTGTCTCACATATCACTAACATGTTGACATTTTATGCATTCTAGCTGGCATAGCATATTAAATTTCTAGATGGATTGTTCACAAAAGGAGGTTAATTCAACTGTTTTGTCATGAACAATAGGTGAAGAAATGGCAGGCCCTGCAACCATAAAGAGGTATAAGGTTTCTCAAAATACAAGACAGCCAAAATTCCACAGCTCGTTTATAAATACAGTCTCAACTGAGCATTGTTGTAACAGGGTTGTTTTTACAACAATACCGTCACAGGAATCAACAAATGAAACACCTATTGTACTTCAGAGGCCCATGGGAAAGGAGTTACCTTGGGCTGCTTATGTAAACCAGCAATGTAACAGAAAATAGAAGCAGAAAAACGCCATTCGCCTCTTTGAGCCTACCCCATTATACAATATGATGATGATTTGGAGGTAGGGTTGACAAAGTTAAAAATCAGAGCTGAAAATGTGTTGCTGGAAAAGCGCAGCAGGTCAGGCAGCATCCAAGGAACAGGAGAATCGACGTTTCGTGCTGAATTCGATGGATTTGACTGAGACAAGGTTGGGGGGAGGGGAAATGAGGAAACTGGTGAAATCCGAGTTCATCCCCTTTGGTTGGAGGGTTCCTAGGCTGAAGATGAGGCGCTCCTCCTCCAAGTCTTGCACCTCCTGGGTTGCAGGGGAATGTGCCGGGAATGGAGGTTGGGTTGGCGGGGTGTGTGGATCTGACGAGGGAGTCACAGAGTTGTTGTGGTCTGGCGATGGAGGAGTCCAAAGACCTGCGTGTCCTTGGTGGAGTGGGAGGGGGAGTTGAAGTGTTGAGCCACAGGATGGTTGGGTTGGTTGGGTCCGGGTATCCCAGAGGTGTTCTCTGAAACGCTCCGCAAGTAGGCGGCCTGTCTCCCCATCTCCTCAAAGTTAAAAATCACACAACACCAGGTTATAAATCAACAGGTTTACTTGGAAGTACTAGCTTTCAGAGCAGCGCTTCCAAATAAACCTGTTTGACTATAACCTGGGTGTTGTGCAATATGATCATGGCCGATCCTCAATCTCAATACTATATTCCTGCTTTCTCCCCATACCCCTTTCGGCCTTTAAAGTCTAAAAATGCGCCTATCCATTTCTTGAATAAATTCAATGATTTGGGCTCTACCGTGTTCTGTGGCAGAGAATTCCTCAGTTTCACTACCTTCAAGTGAAGGCAGGTTTCCTCATTTCAATCCTAAGTGGTCTGAACTATATCCTGAGACTGTGACCTGTGGTTCTAGACTCACATCCAGGAAAACATCTAATCTGTTGCATCTAGTCTGTCCAACCCTGTTAGAACTTTATAGATTTCAATCAGAACCCCTCTCATTGTTCCATTCGTTGGTGAATACAAGCCCAATTGAACTAAACTCCTCTTGTACAAGTCCTTCCAAACCTCTTATTAGCATTCTGAACCACAACTGCACTCTCTTTGTGGCAACTACATCCTTTCTTAGTCAGGGAAGCCAAAAACTCCAAGTGTGGAATCCCTTGCTTCTTGGGTATTGATTTTCTAATAACATTCAAACAAGACCTGAGAGAAATTCTTGAACAGAATTTAAGTGTGGCACGAGCATCAACTGTCCTTGCCAGTGCTGAATTTCTGGTGAAGTTTGAAGAACTTGTGTTTCATCTCCTTTCTTCATAAAAGATTTGATGCTTTGACTTTTGAAGGGGTTGAGATATAATCCCTATGGTTTATAGATGCAGTGGTGTGCATCACCATTGTTTTATGAGACCAAAGGGCTGCTCTTTCATTCAAGAGAGAGATGACTAGTGGTGCTTTAACCTGAGGCCTACCATGCATCAGACAAGGGGAAACATTGAGAACGAGAGAACTTAATGGTAACCTCAGCCAGTACAGGAATTGAACCTGCACAGCTAGTATCATTCTGCAACAGAACCCAGCCATCCAGCCAAATAAGTTAACCGACGCACATACTGCTCATAGGTAGAAATGACTGTAATGGTACTTCATGAATCTGTCCTTTCTAGCATGTTCCTCATCATCCTACAATTGGTACTTCCAAAGAACTAGTTTAAATTAATCACTTATTAGCATATGGCTGAAAATTCTCCATAGCATCAGACAGCACTGCTCAACATGTTAGAAGACATAAAATGAACAAGTCTAAACAAATCAAGATATAAACAAGGTACTTCAACAGCAATGCAATATTGATTCAATGCACTATTTTAGTAAAGTAGACTTGTACAATGCTGCCTGTTCCTCACTTACACAGATGTCAGTGCTGATTTTCAGTTTAAGTGAGCAATTGATTGTCAATGGTTAGAAAGCACCAACCTCCCAGTCACTTTTCATGCCATGATCATTGAGCCATTTGTCAATCCTTGGTCTCATTTCCATGATACTAGTGGCAAACTGGCACTCTGAGGGCAACTCACCAGCTGGGGAAAGCAAGACGTTGACTGGCTCCCTTACGAGGCAGTAAATTCATCACCAGGTTGATGAGATTGTGCTACCACAGGGTATTTCCTGAAGTTCTCACCTGTAACATTGGAAATTGGGTGTGGATATCGTGGTATGAAAGAATACTACAGGTTTTTATGACAATTAGCTATTATGTATTAACTTTGCATTCATATGTGTATCAGTGCCAGAGCTAGAATTAAATTATTAGATTACAACTGAGCAGCAGGCTGTCTAAAGTGTGTTAAGTGATCCCAGTTAAGTTGGTGAATGAGCTTTCCAGACTCTTGGGTCACACACTCAGAAACTGTGATGATATCTTCAGCATGTCTTTTAAAGCTATATTGACATACTGACCATGAGATAACACAACATCCTCCTTTTTCAAAAGATAAAAGGTCATCCCAAATAGATGTACAGTAAACCTTATATTATCTGGTACCAATGGGACTAGGAATGTGCCTATTGATCAAATCTTCCGGATAATCAAGAGATCCACAACATCAGTGCTAAAACACACACTAGATAAGAGAAATGTAACGCAGGGGATATATACTTTATACCATATTTACAGCATAAAGCACTTAAATAATAATCCAACTTTTCCTTAAATAAAACTTATCTGCAGTGAGCCTTCTCATCCGCACCCTCGATTGACTACTCAGACATCGCTGCAGATCACTGTATTTGAGGAGAAATTGACTTGAAATTGAATCAACTGTTGATAATTCAAATATCCATTTGATTGAACAACTAGTATAATACTGCAAAATCCTTCATTGCAAATACTAAACACAATTTTTAGAGCTCTTTTCTTGGATCATCCATAGTTTGATCCATAAACTTGAACCACATGTGATGCTTGCACAGTTGCAGTTCAGTTATGGTTTCACTGTGTGCCCAGTTCATAGTCTTATCTTCTGGATGAAGCTCATCAGGGCTGAGTGTCAGAAACCTCATCCATGTCTTCCTCTTCTAGATGACGAGCCAAACCATTGCTGTGCCTGTGATTCTGAGCTTTCTCTAGATACATTACTAACCGAGGTGAATGCCTTTGCATTGGTCAACGGTGAAATGGAATGCCATGACAGTATTTCCGCTGAGGGTCGAAGGTATTTCTTCACAGAGGTATACTCTGTGGAGCAGGGAGATGAGACTGGTGAATGCGGTCTGCCTTGTCTGGCTCTTGCTTGAGTCTGTGATTTAAACGCTGCAGATTGAAAGATAAAAATCTGTTTGTACCATGAGGCACCACCACGGCCCCAGGTTTCATTAAGAGAGTGCTACATGTTGTGCAGCAGGGTGCAGCTGCTTGAAGGAACTTCCACCAGACGGCTGGTCACATCCATCGCCCAGTCATCAAAGGCACAATCCACATGCTCACTCGCCTGCCAGCTCAAAGGCCTGCTCCTTAATAGAGGCGAGAACCCTTAATACAGGCATTGCCTCCACTGGCCTTGCATGCTCATACTGGTTTTGCACTCTTCTTCTTGCAGAAAGAGTGGTGTATTATGGGACATTAGCTGCAGCACATGAACACATTGTCTACGTTGGTAGATGCAGCCACGTGCAAGCTGACAGCTGTGATCTGCTGTTTGTATTACCTTCAGGAAGATACCAGTGAAGTTAAGAGTTAAAGTATTCTGAATGAAAGGTGGTTAAGTCTGGTCAAAGATTCAGAGCTGGTTCAATTCAATAAAGCTTTATCTGTTATTTATGCCAAATACTTGCATGGGATGTTAATCCCGCAGCGACATTTCATGGTGGCATCCTTACCCCAAGCAAGCCTTTATTGAGAAGCAACATGAGGTGTATGTTCTTGTGGTTGCAGTGAAAGGTCAATGAGCTGGTTGTGCATTAGCTACCGAGTGTTATAGCTCTTATTCTGTTCTATGTGTGAATCCTGGCAGATGGGAGGGAAGCAGTAGCACTGTCATGATATAGTGTAAGTGGTATAATATGAGTAGGTGCAAAAAAGTGACAGAGATTGATTGCATATGAAACACCTGATGCAGATGCCAAGCACCTAATGTTGTGTGTGATAGTCCTGTGCAGTGGTAAGCCTGCAGTGCTAACTCAGACTGATGGAGTCATGAATTGTTGAGGCAAAAGTGGCATTTATCCTGACAGTGCTTAAACAATAATTTGTCTGCTTGCAGACAATATTCAGTCTCGCTCTGATTGCCATTGGCACTGGCAACTGCAGCCACCTTTAATAGGTCACCCAGAATGGCCTCTTCTTGCCATCCCCAGCAATTAGCAATCCCCTTCCTTAGTGAACCCCTTGTACAGAACACTCCAAGGGAGGCATCGCTAATGCCAGGGAGAATCCTTTGTCATGTTTCCAAAATCTCCAGAGAATGGTGGAAGTGATGAGTCTGCAGTGGATCTCCGTCCGCTGATAATCCTGGGTTGTGGAGATTGAAGTGATGTTTAGTTGCCTTAGAAATGTGATTCATGAAGTCTCAGTGGATTTCAGAGCCTCCTACCTACGAGCCACTAAAATTTGGAATTTTACCAGGCATGAACTTATAATTCGTTTGAAAGAACATAATCATGTGGAAAAACCTGACCGTCCAATAAGCAGAACTTCCTCCTGCTTTTTGGACAGCCTCCACTCAGCCTCAGACATAAAAATTATACTCATTAGCTTTGCTTATTTTTTTCAGACACCTCTTGACCTGCTGAGTATTTCCAACATTTTCTGTTTCTAGTTCAGAATTTATAACATATGCAGTATTTTGTTTTTGTACTGGGACTTTAGATTATTATAGAAAGTGAGAAAAGAAATACTTTTACCCTTTATCATGCCTTTTGGCTAACTGCAACAAGATGTATTATTTTAAAATCCCAACCCTTTGATTGCTGTGACTGTAAATCAAAATCAATCTTTATTTGTCACAACATCAGGAAATGTAGGCAATAAAAATCCACTCCCCATTCAGACAAGTGCACATACACACAGATGAACAGATGATTCCTAAAGATGGAACATGCACTTGGAGATGATTTTAAAAGTTTAAACATGGTGTCATTTCTAATTATTCCTCAAGATGGGATTGAAGTATTGTAGGTCTGGAAAGTTCCCTCTTGATGCACTGAATTAAAATAGAGGGAGGGTATCTCTATCTCTATCACATCAGTTCTTCCCAAATAACAGCAAGCTGTTGGCTTTCCATTTAAAATGGATTGACTCCTTGTTGTGAAGAACTATAACCTTGTCAGTGAAATGAATAAGCCCTACTTCACTGTTTCAGATGACCTTCATTCTGGGGCAAAACAGATCAGTTCAGACATGTCATAAACTGCTGTCTGTACAGAAATCCCAAAGTCCATCTATCAGGTAAAGTGCCCAATATTTAATGCTACTTTCATGAAATCAAAGTATTCAACTTCCAATAAGTGTTCCAGCTGTATGACCATGATGAAGTTCATAATGTTTATTAAATGTCAGATCTGCCAGTATTTTGTGCAACAATGTGTCAATGGTTGCATGATTTGTTAAACATAAGCCGTGGCTGAATGATCCTCCTGCAGCAGTACATTCGAATTCCCAAAATATGTCATTTGCAAATTCGCTTTCATTCTTCCTTAAGCATTTTGTTGATGACCCAGGCCTGTGCTGATCAACTTTTCCATGATTTTTTTTACATTGTAGCTTATCACCAAGTATATGATAAACATGACCATCATCTCTTCAAAATGTATTGGATAAATATTCTCATCTTTATTGTAGATCTTCAGATTCATGGCTACTACTAATTGAATTTCTGGGATAAAGGAATATTTAAAGTCAGATATCTAATGTGTCTTTCAAATATTCAATACATAGAGCACATTGCAAAGTCACCTGTTATACAGAGAATTCTCTTTTTTTATCCTCAATACTAGCATCCTCAATGAAAGATGAAAAAATTTTTAATGCAATTTCCATATAATCCTCTGTATGTAAGCCAAATTCCTAGCTACAGTAGTAAATAGCACTTCTTGGAACTTTCATGAGAAGCGTCCATTGTCCTCAAAGGGATACAATAATGTTCATACCACATGAATTGCAAATTTAGCACTTTACCAAATACAAATGCTTTATCCTTCTCCATGTCCAAATGCATGTTTGCTTTTTTCTTTACTCACAAGTAGTGGTATGTCACTCTGAATGATATCAGTGCTTATGAAATGGCTCACTCCTTCAATTTCACATGAAGAACCACTCTCTTTAAAGATGATAATGGATCATCATGCCTGAATTGAAAGCAAGTGGAGCTTTCCTATTCTTTGACACTATTTTTTTCTGCTTGCCCTGAGTTTCCAGATAGCAGTTGAGCCGATCAATGCAGCATTCTGTTGAGATACAGCTATCATCTAGTACAGGACAATGGAATGATTCAGCAACTAAGATACTCATGAGCTGACATAAGTCTTCACCCAATAACAATATTTTCTTGCTGTTCATGCTTATCATATTCACCCTCAGAACCATCTGTTTCATCAGTCGCTTCAAATCCATGGATCCTTGGACAACTGCTGACACAGTCATACAAAGTATTGCACTGGAAATGCCAATTAGTTATCCCTCATGAATTTCTGGGATTCATTTGTTGTTTTCTGTCACTCCAACCTCCATTTTCATTTGATTCAAAGAATTATTACACTCCCCCTTCAAAATGTGTGTCAGCAATTCTATCCTTATGCAGGTGCTTGCTACTAAGGCCCCTAGATGTTGAGGGTCAATTATTTTAGAGTTGTCCATTCTCTGTATATTTGCAGAACTCCCTGAGAAGGTAAGTAGAAATGATCATTTCCCTGTATTTTTTTAGAGCACCAACCATTTGTTCAAAAAGAGAGTCATCATCATAAAATGAACACCTGGCAAAACCAAAAGCTTATTGATATGCAAGATTTGTATGCAATCTAATGGTGCAAATACCAGCATAGACTCTGACATTTTTCAATTAAATTTCTTTAGTCTTTTCTGTAACTTCTCAAACTCCATGATGTACTTTTCCATCTCTTTAAAGTTATTAAATGTTGACTTTGCCTCATAGGCTTCCAATAGGTTATCCATTTTGTAAACACTGTCCATAAATTATATTAGCTGAAAATGTGTTGCTGGAAAAGCGCAGCAGGTCAGGCAGCATCCAGGGAACAGGAGAATCGACGTTTCGGGCATAAGCCCTTCTTCAGGAAACATGAAGAACCACTCTCTTTAAAGATGGCAATGGATCATCATGCCTTCTTCTCCTGTTCCCTGGATGCTGCCTGACCTGCTGCGCTTTTCCAGCAACACATTTTCAGCTCTGATCTCCAGCATCTGCAGACCTCACTTTCTCCTCATAAATTGTATTAGGCATTGCAATTCTTCTATGGTAACCAGGTCAGTTTCATTGAGTTCCAAAAATATTTTATTTCTGACTTTTCTTCTTCCTGGTAAAGATAGAATTAAACCCATAACTTGCTTCTTCTTGATTAAAGAGGTGACCTTGGTCCACATTTCCACTTCACATGGATCAAATTCTGAAAACACTAGCGGATAATCATGATTCGTGATTCTGCAGCGTGACTCAGCCAATTCATTTTAAAAAGCCACCAGGAGATTTCCTTCATTCAGAAAAAGATTTACCTTCAGCTTTCTCCATTTTCCCACTCGAAGAGATCATGCTTAATCCTCTGCCACCGTGTTTAATATACTGATGGCCACAGGTTGAATTAGGCAGCAAAAGACTTTCAGAGATATACATTTTTTTTTGTTAAGCTATATCTGGCACAAACATTAGATTTCAACTTGTCCGTCTGAACCTTATCCCTCTCTGAAAGCCAATTCCTCAATGGGGAAGAATTCTTTTTAAGCTTTTTAAAAAAAGAATCACTCCAAATCTTCTACATAACCAAGCCAAGATGATACCCATCTGGAGCAGATAGAACCTGAACCAAGACCTCCTAACCTAGAGGTAGGGACATTGCCATACCACTACGAAAACCCACAAGAAAGTCAGCTCTTTTATTGCCATACCACTACGAAAACCCACAAGAAAGTCAGCTCTTTTTTCTCTTTATATCCACAAGTGCTCTTCCACACATTTGTTTTCCAATCACCGTTTAACCCAAGGTATTTCTTTCACCTACTAACAACCATCAGTAAATCATCCATGTTTTCCAATTGATTAATTTAGACACAAAGCCCATAAAGGGCAATACCAACCATCAATGATGCAGGAGAGTTAGGGACAGGATTAAATCAAAATGGGGTTGGACAAAGCCAACTTTTTTATTTTGTTGTGTTATTGGTTGAGGTATAATATTGACCAGGACATCAATAATAACTCCTTTGCTATGTTTTGGAATAGTTTAATGGGAACTTTAACATCTTTGAGAACAGGTGAATGGGACTTCTATTTAATAACATCCAAAAGACAGCATCTCTGATGGTGCAGTCTACCGTCAGTATTGCAGAGTCAGCTCTGAGTTTAGTACATAAGCCCTGGAGTGGGATTTGAACCCAAAAGCTCATGATTTTGAGATAGAGATGCTTCCAATCGAGTACTAGGGTAGCCAGAGCCAGCTCTTAAATACAATTTATTTGAGCATCACTTTATCTCAATCAACTCTGGATTTGTGCTGGTTGGCTTTTAAAGAAACCCATATTCCTAACACTGATACATAAGAACAAAACAATAAATGTTTATGGAAATTTTAAAAGCCAATCTATTGCAGTTACCTCCCAGCATGGAATTAGCAATGACATTATTCTTTGGTGACAGCATAAAACAGACTCACAGTGCCACACCAACCCATTTTATTTTTCAACAGATTTCCCTGTGCACTATTTATGAATTATACAAGAGTTGTCAGACTTAAATCCCAGGAGATGTGCAGATGAACTGACTTCATGTTTTATGGCTGGATAAGTATTGGGAAAGATTGTGGAGGTCCCAAGTTAGCAATGTAACGTTGGGGTAAGCAATCCCATGATATTTGCTGAGTAGCAAAATAATAACTAACAAAAGTTTATGACCTAGAAATTTACTGCAAGTGGCTATAATTGAAAAACAAGGATAACTAATCTGCATGGTACATCAAAGCAACAAGTTGGTATATGTTCACAGGCTTTGAATACTCACAAACCTTTATGCAAAACATCAATATAGACTGAAGAAATTAGCATGGCTTGTGACTGGCAGCTGTTCCAGCAGTTACAGGTCAGGAAATCTTTTATTTCCCCTTTGACAGATCCTCAAAGCCATCTCTGACTTGAATCCTTAACCATGGAGGTCACTAAAGGTATTGCTACATTCAATAAGGTATGCCATATAATGCAACTTAATCAGGTGAGCCAATGGTATTGTGGGGAGTTTATTAGCATGGATAGAGGATTGGCTAAGTAATAGGAGACAGGGAGTTAGGCGAAAGAGGTCATTTTCATTTTGGCAACCTTTATCTGTTGGACGGCCAGAGTCATCAGAGCTAGAGTCATAATTATTTGCAACATATATTAATAACAGAAATCAATGCCTTATTGAAAAAAAATTGTAGATGACATACAAATAAATGGGAAGGTAAATCATAAGAATGATGACAAACAGTCTGTGAAGGGATCTAGACAAATTAAGTGAATGGACAAAAACATGCAGATGGAATATAATGTGGGAAAATGTGAGGTCATACACTTTGGCAGAAAGAATAGAATACCTGAATATTATTTAAGTGGAGTGAGACTGGAAAAAGCTGCAAAACAGAGGGACTTTGTAGTTTTCATGTGTAAATCACAAAAAGCTAACATTCATGTTCTGTGGGTAATAGGGAAAGCAAATGGAAGGTTGTCTTTGACTTCAGAGGTAATGGAGTAAAAGAAAAGTGGTATTGTCAAAACAGTACAAGGGACTTGTCACATACACCTAGAATACTGTGAACAGTTTTACTTCCCTTATCTATTAAAAGATAGGCTGACATTGCAGGCAGTCAAGAGAAGGTTCATCAGCTTGTTACCAAGTATGGAGTTTTTTTTATAAGGCGATGTTGAGTAGGTTGGGCCTGTACTAAGTGAAGCTTAGAAAAATGAGAGGAGGTCTTTTGAAACATATAAAATTCTTAAAGGGCATTGAAGAGCAGATATGGAAAGGTTGTTGTCCCTTGAGGGAATGTCTTGGTCAAGAGGGCATAATCTCTGAGGAAGGGTGGTATCTATTTAAAATAAAGATGGGGAGAATTTCTAAGCTCATAGGGTTTTATCCTTAAAACACAGGCCAAACAGTAAGAGAAGGAAAAGGAAATGCAAGAGATATATTTCACAAAGGTACACTGAATGAAAACACCAACTTGGACAGATCCTTCAAATATCCAGTATATAGGACAACCTGCTTCCCTGATACGTTCCCGAAGAGGTTATGGAAGCAGTCAGGAGGCAGCCAGAATGTGACTTTGACTGCAAACTGACTTTTCCTGTGCACATGTTTACCCAAACAGAGTGTTTTTTTTTTGCTATTCCAAGATCACCACCATGGTGAAACTGCATTAATCCCAGTTCCACATACTTACTGCATTATACTAATTTAAAAGTCACGCAACACCGGGTTAAAGTCCAACAGGTTTCTTTGGAAGTACAAGCTTTTGGAGAGCTGTTCCTTCGCCAGGTAGCTAGTGGGGCAGGATCATAGTATTTATAGTAAAAGATTGTGTCATACAACTGATGTGAGGTATTGAACAAACTGTTAGGTCTTTAATCATTTAGAATGCGTTGCAAATTTTGATTCATTCTTATGTAAACTTTGGAAATATTAACAATTTGACTCAATGTTAGAATACGAACAGACTCTAACCTCACACCTTTAATGCACTGTCTGAGCTGAGATGTCACCTTATTTTTATAAAACCTTAAGTTACCTCAGGAATGTGATTTGAAAGAAGTTCTGGGATTTACAAAATAATGAATTGAAACCTGCAACTCTTTCTAAGTGATTAAGACCTAACAGCAATCTAGGTTTATTCAATTCACCACATCAATTGTATGACACTTTCATCTTTTACTATAAATTCTGTGTCTTACAATCCTGCCCCACTAGCTACCTGACAAAGGAGCAGCGTTCTGTTTGCTTGTTTTATCCACCACAGCCCAACTCCGGCACCTCCACATAATGCCCTATACTACACTATTGTTTGAGACCTGTGCTTTCATTATAGTGAAACAGTTATTAGAGCTATGTTTTAGGTCTGCACAGCTTCTAGCTAGTCAGACACAGCCAACTATCTGGGAAACTTATTGGTTACATATTGAGCTAATTGCACTCACAAGGAGTAAACTACTTTTGAGCTTCCAATTGGAACCTTTGTAATTGCCATTACAAACTGAAAATTCTGGTCATTATTTGAAATAGTCATACAACACATTCAGTATATGGTGATGTTTTGCAATGTTAACATTAAGGTAAGAGGTAGTAAGTCAAATAATTTACTCATTGCCACAGCAGTGCGACAGAATCTTTTGAAACTGACTTCATAACAGCTTGCCTAATTGTTAAATTGTGCTTTGTGTTATTTTACATAGGTTACATCGTTACAAATACCCAAACCATTACCTATTAACAGAAAACTTTTAATATAACTGGCCTAGTGGTTTTGATTTTTTTCCCTCGTGACTTTTTAAAACCACATGACCTTCATGCCAAAGTGTAACCAGTGAATAGTTGTACATGTCAACATGTTAATTTATCATCTCTCACCTGTGCATCCAATGCATACCCACGGGTTTCTTCTTGTTTATAGTTGAACGTAGCATCCTGTGCAACTGTTGACATGGTGGCTTTTGACAAGGACGCATTGGGTACTTTTTGTCAGACCATAGGCTTAATAGAAAATAACAAAATGCTTTGTGGCTTTTCTACATAAGTATTGGATTTGTAAAGAACTTAAAGAAAGGAAAGTTAAGCAAAATAAAATTAGACAATGCTAGACTAATAAAACTTCTAAATTAATTTTATGAACTACATTCGTATATATTTCCTGTATATTTGTATTTTCTGAGTTGTGAAATCTGTAAAAGCTACTTCTACAGAAAATGTTTGGTTGAATATTTTTCTTCAATTTATTTATGAGTTGCATTAACAGATGTCTGTCACTGGCACAGGGGATCCCCATTGTGATGCTATAAGAAGTGTTTCTATGTGGTTGATGTAGCTGTTGCTTTACTTTGTGAGTGATTAAAAAAAAGTCCTAACACAGGAAATGTTGAAAACCGCTGATTCAAACTCATTCACAGAATTCCCCCATGTGTAAACTGGGTTGCATTGGAGAAAACCAGAGGGAAATTTGAGATAGCCCAATGTTGTTTTTGATTGTGCTTAGAGGCTGTATTTACTTTCCTGTTAGATATAATATGCATTGTGAGAATTCAACTTTTTTTTAATATGATAGACATAAAACCCCCTCCAGATATCCCAAACAATAGCTGAATTGCACCAGGCTGCAGTTCTGCCAGGACATTATCCATATTTTTAAACCCGCGTTGTTTTAAACTGTAGTATGGAAAAACAGTCATAACAGAAATACACCATTTTCATTTGGGATGGCTCTCAACATAAAGGAAAACCTGGTGCTTGTCATGTAAAATGAATTGTCAAGCAAGCAAATACGTCTTTACAAGACAAGACGCAATGTAGGAAGCTTTGTTTTCTTGTGCATATAAATCTTCAACTGTCATTGTCACTGCTTTAGCTGCCTCACACATAAGCTTCATTAAAAAGAAATTGAGAGATCGAAATTCTCCAACTTTGGATATAACCCAGGGTTGTGATGTTCCTTTGAGTGGGTGGTATTAGCTTTCGTGCCAGTTTTGTTAGAAGTAAATAGATTCCTGTCTGAAATGTGAATATTATTTTAAGCAATGGAAGTAAAAAGTGTAAACATATTAGCATGCAGAGTGTGGGCAGAGTGGGCATTCCAAGTCATGCTAACTAGATATTTTGCTCCCCACTGACTTGACACCAGATGTAGCAAATGATAATTCCAATGTTAGTGTAAATACATTGCTTTCCTTTTCTAAAAAAAAGGTTGTAGCAATTAAATCTCACTAAGAGGTATCGAGCACAAATGCCTTTAATACTTGACACAACTATCACACTAAGGGAAAGCTGCTGCGTAGACAGAGGAGGCCCCAGAAAGGTAATAGTGTTAAACATTTTTTAGTGGGGCCCAGAGGGACAAGAATCAACAAGGAAACTTTCAGCCTCTGCTGCCTGGGCTCCACCCACTTTCTCACCTGCAAGTCCCTGTGGTAGCTCACAACTTACATTTTTGTCAGTGATCAAAGTTGGATCATGCAGATTTCACTCCGGAGGTGCAAAGTTATGGGCCCAAAACCCATTCTGACACTTAAGCACATAATCTAGTCTAGTATTTCAGTCCAGTGCTGAAAAAGTGCTGCATTGTCAGAGGTCTTTTGAATGAAAGGTTAAACTGAAACCCCATTTGACCTTACCGATGGCTATAAAACGTCCCATGGCACATTTTAAGGCTGAACAGGGAAATTTTCTCTGATGCCCTTACGAATATCTATCCCTCAAACAATATCACTGCAACAAATTGTTAATTTTCAAATGTTCTTTATGAAAATTTGTTTTGCCCAAGGTTCTTGTTGCTATGTTTCCCTATGTAAATGCAAAGTAAATAATTGTAAAATACTTTGAAACATCTTGAAAATATTGATAGAGAAATCAAAGTTCTTTCTTTCTTGCTTTCTGGCAGGATGTAAGTAAGATCAGTAAAATAACCTGGGCTTCAAATGATTAGGTTGTGACAACTACTATTACCGTCTTCAATTAATGGAGTATGTTTCTTAATAAATAAAATCATATCTGTGGATGAAATGGTATGAAATACAGTCAAAATGAAGCAGCCACCTTTGTTAAAGTGCACCCAATTTCCTTTGCCATGGAGCATGGTCGAGAATTAGCTGCCAATTTGCTAAGAATGCATTTCATGCAACTTGCAAAAATCAATTTCATCCCCAAGCCTTCCTCCATTATGGAAATATTGCACAAAGCTAGCAGATTTGCATGGTTATCTTTCCACCTTTTTCTACAATTCTCCATTATAGATACACAAGGTTCGGGGTTTATTCCCTCTTTGATGCTGTAATGACAGATCCCAGCCTGGACAATTAGGGAAATTGTTATTAATTATCTGAATGCCCTTTGGTGCATGGCTCTTTTCCTGATAGTCTCTGTTGGAACTTGCATGTTATGGATGTTGGGTGAGCATAGAGTTTACGCTGGCTACCCCTTCTTCAGAATTACTAAATTGTGACATTTAGCTATCGGTTATATCATTATTTTCAAATATCACAGATTTCTGTACAATAATGTGTGTTGCAATTTCATTAATAAAGGCTAAATATTTTTGCTGAGAACAGTTAGGATTCATATATAAATGGGCATGGTGTATTAGTACAGCATTTACAATAGCTCAGTTCCAGCATAGTGCTGACTATGCTGCATGAGTGAAGAGACAGCACCATCACATGTCCAACAGTGGATATACTTTCAATGAGATGTTTAAAGTATTTTTCTTTCCAAAATGAAATCAATCGTTTTGAAAAGACCTGTTACTATATCCCATTGATGGTTTGGCTACAGATTGCTGAGCATAGTTGTTTTGTCTTATGTGACTTCAGGTAGCTCTTTAGTTTCTCATCAAGGTCTGATAATTGTGATTTGAAAATTTGTTTTCTTGGGTCAGATATGGAAGTTAAGGCACTCATGTGACCTGAAGTTTGTGAACTGAGAATGAACTGATGCTCTGTGCTCTGTGTGTGTTTGCTGTGTCCATTGCTATAGCTTGTGCATTTTTGTTGAAGGGACTGAGTTTGTAGGGGTTAAATTAAGAGATTAGATTACCTACAGTATGGAAACAGGTCCTTTGGCCCAATAAGTCCACACCATCCCTCCAAAGAGTAACCAACCCAGACCCATTCCCCTACCCTATATTTACACATGACTAATGTCCCTAACACTATGGGCAATTTAGCATGGCCAATTCACCTGACCTGCACATCTTTGGACAGTGGGAGGAAACTGGAGCACCCAGAGGAAACCCATGCAGACACAGGGAGAATGTACAAACTCCACACAGGCAGTCACCTGAGGTGGGAATTGAACCCAGGTACCTGGTGCTGTGAGGCAGCAGTGCTAACCACTGAGCCACTATGCCACCCCTGGCAGTTTCTAGAAGTGCTGCACTGCACTCCCATGTATTTGTCGATCACTCAAATATGGCTTTTGATTTCACCCCTGGTTTTCTCTTCTACCTTTTGTATGATTTCATTAGTTATTTGGTTGGGGGATGGGGGGTGCAGGGAAGGGATGTGGGAGTGATGCAGGTAATCTTATACATGCTGTATACCTGTTGCTTCAGGGTTTCATAGATGGTCCTAATTTCAGTACATTATCGGAATATGTTCCTGTTTATGGGCAAATGTTCTGGGGATGAAAATGATTTTCCAAAATAGTTACAACACACATGTGAAGCAAAGCAGCTACTTATTTTACCACACACCCAATTTCCTTTTCCATGGAGCGTGATCCAAAATTAGCTGCCGATTTGCTAAGAATGCATTTCATGCTACTTGCAAAGATCAAGTTTGTTCCCAAAGTCTCCACAGAATTTCAATTCCTGTGGCAGCTTGATACCTAGATACCCATTGACATAAATATGGATGTATAATAGTAATATCAAAAGTCCATTTAATGCCATTTTTTAGTCTTTAAAAAGTTATTTAACAATGAATGTTTTTTGAGGATGTACTTTCCACCTTGTTTCCACACTGTTCCCTCATTCTCCTGTCCTATTTTTAATTGTATCAATCTTTAGAAGGATTGTAATACAGATCTTTTAATTTTATTTCTTAATTTTTCTAATTTATATCTAAGATTTTGTACCTAGGTATCTTTGTACCTAAGATGGTACTAGGAATGGCAACTTTGTATAGTATTCGCTACACTCATTCATCCCTGTACTTGAATACATATGACAATAAACCTAATGCTAAATCAATTGTCCTTGATCATGAAAGCACTTTCCTTGGTATCACGAGTATCTTAGTTCATTGTGAGAAAACAAGGTTAAGGAATATGGAAAGATTCTTCATCTGAACAAAATTGTTCTCTCTTGCATAAAGAGGGTGGATAATTCAATTCAAGTCCTGAAAACGTCTGGACTGAGAAGGTAAAGAAGTTATGCAACATAATAATAAAAGTAGAAATAAAGAACTTGAATGACTGCTTTTTCAGAAATTTATACCAAAAGGCAATCATCAACTGCTCCACTAGTACAAGTATTAACAGACCAGTTTCTTGGGTCAATAATTAAGTGACTTGCTAATTATATGTGATAATACATCAGCCAGCAATCAAGTAGCTCGCCAACTTAATACAAAAGCATGTGAGTCAGCAACAAACTAAGTTACTAGAATAATGTGATTTTGGTTTGGTCAGCAGAGAGACACAGACACACTGAGGTTGCACAACTGTATTGCATTCAAATGCAGATCAGATATTGGAGACTTCTGTGCTTCTCAAGCAGTTCTCCAATCTTTCTATTTATGATCTAACATTTAAGGTTTTGAAATATCAATGTATTGTGGATTGAATCATTATAACAGTAAAAATGTGTTAGTGTAGGTTTAATTCCTTTCTGACAAAGCTATTGCATTGGTTTTATAGATGTCAAGGACCAAACTGAATCTAAGAGATGAATCTTTGAGCCCCACTGATGTTGGAAATGGAGGGGGAGGAGCTTGAAAATCAGAAGGCTCGTTGGTGAATTTGTTTCTTGAGCCCACTCTGAACGATGTAGATTCACATTTTTATAGGTCGCCCACCTACATGGGATAGAAAACCGATTCAGTTCATTATAAAGCCTCTTAAAATTAATTTCAGAAAGTTGGCTGGATGGGGTTGGGGGAAAGGCAGGAAAGTGGAGGTAAGGCCACAGTTAGATCTGCCATCATCTTGTTTCATGGCAGAGAAGATGAAATAAACAACACGGTTCACTACTACACGTATTTCTAATGATCACTTCCTCTCATGATCTTTCAACAATGCAATTTTGCCCCTTCAATCACATTGATAAATTATTCAAGTAAATATAAGTTAAGTCACTTAATACGGCAGAGCTTGAGGATTACTGAAACATGAGATATGCTTTTCATTTTGCCCGCATCAGGATAAAATTGCAGGAATACAAAATCTTGAAGTGAACTACAATTTATACTGCATACAAATAGGGTGCTGATTGCTTAGAAATTGGACTCTGATTGATAGAAGACAGATTTAAGCTCATAAAGGAAGTGGTGGTGACATGATGAAAAAGTTTATTAGACAAGTGGTTAGTACTTGGAAAGTACTGCTGTGAGTATGTGGTGGACACCAGTCCAACTAAGGAATTAGATAATTACCTGTAAAGGAAAATTGTGCAGGTTTATGAGAAAAAGGTCAGAAAATGGCACCAGATGAATTGCTCTTGCTGGGGCTAACATGAACACAAGAGTCGAATGGTCTCCTTATGCATTTCAAACATTTTATGGTTCTATGTCTGGGGTGTGGCCGAGGTTGCTGGACGAGGAATAATTACTTTCCCTGGGCAATCTATTTATTGTATTGACAACAAGAGCAACAAAGAACAGAATATCTTATGAAGCCAAACTTGTCTCTTCTGGATCACTGAAATAGCAAGACACTGCCGCTGATGCAGTCTTGCGTGTGTAATGGGACCAACCCAGACAGGCAAACTCCCTCCTCACTGGGATGGGCTACAGCACACAGAGCTTCTAAAGAACTAAAATAGTTTATAAGTTCTCATAAAGATTGTGGAGCAATCGTTTCAGTGAAACTTCCATAGTTGTTTTATATTCGTGAAAGCATTTAGAGGCTTGCTGCTTTGAAGAACTAAAGAACAGAATGTAATCTCCAACTGGGTTTCCATTCCCACTTGGCTCTTCAGTAGTATCCTGGCATTCGTATCTAATTGTGCTGTTCAATGCACAATTTTTTAATACATTTTCCAACTAGTCAATGTAGAATTACGAAGTAAATTGGGCATTCTCGCACTCTTAATGATACATTTCAGATTTTTTTCTGGTTAGTTAAATTATAGACATGCTGGAAGTTTCCTTGTCAATATGATGATTGACACATAAGACACATATGATGATTAGGCACATAAGAGAGATTTTCCTGCACCCAGATGTATGGAATTCCATGGAGTGCATGGAATATCAATTAATGAGATATGGGCCAGAGTGGATATCTGAACAGAATTCCTGGGTAATCTCACCTGTAATTTTAGAAATGGCTGTAGGAATTGAAAGTCTAATACAGTATACAATATACAAAACAATACAGCACAAGAACAGGCTCGTCGGCTCACCAAACCTGTGCGGATTCCATTTCTTATTTAGACCCACTATATATTGCACATGCATGGTATCTATCCCTCTGTTCACCTCCTGTTCATGTTTCTACCAAGATACACCTTAAATGTTGCTAACATGCCTGTTTCCACCGTCTCTGCTGGTAGTACATTCCAAACACCCGCCATCCTCTGTGTGAAAAGTTTTCCCTGCACTTCTTCCTAAACTTTCGCCCTTTCAACTTGGACCTGTGCCCTCTTGTAGTTGACCTTTCCACCCTGGGAAGAAGCCTCTCACTATCAACCATACCTATTATTTTCATAACTGAAGCTGTAACATAACTTTGCCAACTGATACCCCGGCCAATGAAGGCAAGTGTGTAATATGCCTTTGAAATAACTCCACAGAGGCTGGTATCCTGTCACCAAGTCACATTTATTTACACATGGAAAGTCCTTGACACTGATCCAGCTCCCATGAAGCCAACTCTCAGAGTGAACAGTACCTGCGACACTCCTGTTTATTTTTTTTATTTTTTTTTTCTTCTCGGCAAACACCCGAGTGGCCAGTGACAAGCACTGCCCTTCACATCAAAGGGCAATGCTGTGTGATCAAAACAGTGAAGGGGAGTGTAGGGACTAAATCAAAATAGAGTTGGAGGGAGAAATGATGCACTCCACTCACTCCTGTTTATTTTTTTTTCTTCTTTTTTTTCCCTCTTTTTTTCTTTTTTTTTTTCTTTTTTTTTGTAGTGCTTTTTTTTTTCCCCCAGCACCCATGGTGTGCGTGTGCAGGTGTGAGACACAGTGAAAGACACAAAGTGCACGAATCTTTATTCAATTTCCACCACCACGAAGACAGGAAAACACCCGGGTGGCCAGTGACAAACACTGCCCTTCACATCAAAGGGCAGTGCTGTGTGATCAAAACAGTGAGGGGGAGGGTAGGGATTAAATCAAAATAGAGTTGGAGGGAGAAATGATGCACTCCACTCACTCCTGTTTATTTTTTTCTCTTTTTTTCCACCGCCCGGTGGCAATCCCCTGTTTATTTATTTTTTCTTTTTTTTTAAAATTAACCCCCACACTACCACCTAAGTGCGGTAGTGCTTATTTTATCCCCAGCACCCATGGTGTGTGTGTGCAGGTGTGAGACACAGTGAAAGACACAAAGTGCACAAATCTTTATTCAATTTCCACCACCAGGAAGATAGGAAAACACCCGGATGGCCAGTGACAAACACTGCCCTTCACATCAAAGGACAGTGCTGTGTGATCAAAACAGTGAGGGGGAGGGTAGGGACTAAATCAAAATAGAGTTGGAGGGAGAAATGATGCACTCCACTCACTCCTGTTTATTTCTTTTTTCAAAGTGAACGAATCTTTATTCAAATGCCTTTTATTTTTATTTTTTTTTCTCTTTTTTTCCTTTTTTGTAACCCTCACACTACCACCTAAGTGCGGTAAGACTTCTGTTTATTTATTTTTTTTTTCTTTTAACCCCCACACTACCACCTAAGTGCGGTAGTGCTTATTTTTTCCCCAGCACCCATGGTGTGTGTGTGCAGGGGTGAGACACAGTGGAAGACACAAAGTGCACGAATCTTTATTCAAATTCCACCACCAGGAAGATAGGAAAACACCCGGGTGGCCAGTGACAAACACTGCCCTTCACATCAAAGGACAGTGCTGTGTGATCAAAACAGTGAGGGGGAGGGTAGGGACTAAATCAAAATAGAGTTGGAGGGAGAAATGATGCACTCCACTCACTCCTGTTTATATCTGTCAGCCAGGGCTCTCTCATTGGACCAGATTAATAGCCTCAATCAAGAAGCTCATATCCTGTGAGATCCACCAGGCTGACCTCATTGCAGCCTTCTTGACCACCCGATCTACCTATGTTGCTGCTTTCTAGATGTCCAGATTCCTCAATATGTTGGTGCTCCAAAGCATTCCGTCATTCGTTGTATAATCCATACGTGAATTTGATCTTCCAAAATGCATCACCTTGCATTTTTCTGGATTAATTTCTATTTGCCATTTCCCTGCCCAAATCTGCAATCTATCTGTATCTCATAGATCTCACTGGCTGCAGGTCCATCAATTGCAGGTGTCACCTGCAAATTTAATAGTCAGCACCTACATTTCCCTCCAGATCATTTAAATATATTACAAATGACAAAGATCCCAGAACTGATCGCTACAGAACACCATTAACTACTAACTTCAATTCCGAAAAGCATTCTTTCACTTTTGTCTTCTATGACCAAGCCAGTTTTGTATCCACCTCGCCAGCTCACCAAGGATCTTATGAGCCCTTACCTTCAGAACCAACCTGCCATGAGGTATATTATCAAATGCCTTACTAAAGTCCATGTAGACAACATCCACTGCACTTCCTTCATCTTTCTTGTCACCTCCTCAAAAACTCAATCAATTTGGTGAGATAAGACCTTCCCTGCACAAACCCATGCTGCCTATCACTAACAAGCCCATTCGCTTCCAAATGTGAATAAATCCTGCCTCTTAGGATCTTCTCCAACAGCTTCCCCATCACTGATGTCAGACTCACCAGCCTGTAATTATCTGGATTTTCTCTGTTTCCCTTCTTAAACAAAGGAATGACAATTTCATTCTCCAGTTCTTTGGAACCTTGCCTGAGGTCAAAGTGGATGCAAAGATATTTCTTAAGGCCCCAGCTATTTCTTCCTTTGCCTCTTACAGTATCCTTGTACGGATCCTACTTGGCTGTGTGGATTTGTCTATCTCAATGCATTTCAACCCACCCAGCATTTTCTCCTTCATTCTGATGACCTTCCCAGGAGTAGTCATATACATTTCCCTAACCTCAACATTCCCATGTCTTTCTCTTTGGTGAACAACAACGTAAAGTATTCATTCGGGATCTCATCTATTACCTCTGGATCCACACATAACCTCCATTCTTTTTCCTTGAGTGGACCTACTCTTTCCCTAACTATTCTCTTGCTCCTAAAATATGCATGAAATGCTTTGGGATTCTCATTGACTCTGACAGCCAAGACATTTAATAACTCCGTTTACCTTCCTAACATTTGAGCTCCTTCCTACTTTCTCTATATTCTTCAAGGACTTTGTCTGTTTTTAGTTGCCTAGACTTTATTGAGTCATAGAGATGTACAGCATGGAAACAAACCCTTTGATCCATCGTGTCCATGCCAACCAGATATCCTAAATTAATCTAGTCCCATCTGCCAGCACTTGGCCATAACCCTCTAAACTCTTTCTATTCATATACCCATCCAGATGCCTTATAAATGTTGTAATTGTACCAGTTTCCAACACTTCCTCTGGCAGCTCATTCCATACACCCACCACGCTTTGCATGAAAAAGTTACCCCTTAGGTACCTTTTAAATCTTTCCCTTCTCACCTTAAAACTATGGCCTCTATTTTTGGACTCCCCTACACCAGGGAAAAGACCTTATCTATTTATCTCATCCATGCTCCTCATGATTTTGTAAACCTTTATAAAGTCATCCCTCAACTTCTGACATTCCAGGGAAAATAGCTCTAGCCTATTTAGCCTCTCCCTATAGCTCAAACTCTCCAACCCTGGCAACATCCTTGTGAATCCTTTCTGAACCATTTCACGTTTTACAACATCCTTCCCATAGGAGGGAGTGCAGAATTGCACACAGTATGCCAATAGTAGCCTAA
>NC_057732.1:25365817-25385917 GCF_004010195.1 Chiloscyllium plagiosum
CTGTTTCCGTGCTGTACATCTCTATGACTCTATGACTTCTAATGTTCTTGTGAAAAGAAGTGTTTCCTGAGTATCTTGTTGATGGTTATGCACTACTTTTAATATTATGCCTTTTTGTTTTCAAATTGCCCATCAAAAGAAATTGTTTTGCTTTATTTAAATCCAGTGAATTCTGAAGTATCTCTAAAACCTCAATTAAACCACACTCAACCTTCAACATCCAAAGAAATTGAAGCCGAGTTATATTATCTAAACTTCTCATCATTCACACCTTAGAATCTCCATTGACCAGAAATTGAAATGTTCAAGCCAAATAAATACTATGCCAACTCGAGTAGGCCGCAGGCTGGGTATTTTGCAGAAAGTGGCTCATGTCTGATTCCCTAAAGCCTCTCCACTACCTAGAACGTACAAGATGGGACGTGATGGAATACTCTCCCATTGCCAGGCTGCAGCTGCAACAACACTGAAGAAAAGCAATGCATTCCTGGAATCTGCTTAATTGGCCCATCAGATGTTTTGTACTGCATTCTCCATGCCTTGCTTTGTATGTTTACATTTCTGCTGTTTAATAACCTCGCCAAAACATATTTAAGTTCATCAAAAGCAAATTATTATAGATGTTCTAAATCTGAAATAAAAACAGAAAATGCTAGAATGCTTAGGTCAAGAGCAAGAAATGGTGATAATATTTTTTGTTGAGCATCTTGCAATAATAAAAAAACTAATGTTTAATTTACAGATAAGAACAGAGGAAAGCTTTCACCAGCGTCCTTTTTTTTAATGCTCCCCAACTTTCACTTTTTACCTAGAGGTTTTCCCATACCTTGATCTATTGACACATTCTGCTGGCCCAGTCCTGGGAAAGTCTCACAGTCTTCAGTTAATTAATTTGTTCTTTCTTTGATATCACACTTGGATTTCAAGTGTAAGCAATAACAAACTTTATAATCTATCATATATATAAACTATAAAAAATGTGACAAGACGTACATGTTTTTAACCAGCTCAGAGATGTGCCCTAAAGCCATAAATCTGATTCATCCTCTGCTATACAATACTGTTGACCAGTGAAGTACATACGAACTAAAACATTTTAGGACTGAAGACATGAAACCCGACAGTGTGTCTGATCTCTTTATCCTGCCAGACAAAACACTTAGTGAAAGTATATATTCATCTTAACCTTGCAATGAATACCTGCATAATAATACCTCTTGCATAATTACATTCATGTCTCAGTAACAAAAACACTGCCTCTGGTACTGTGGATGTAGGTTACCATTTCAACAATTGTTTGTGTCTTGAGAGAAACTGTAGAAAGCACTTGGATTTACCTCTTGATGAAGCTCACTGATCTAAGTTTAACTTTTATGGTCTTGTGAGTAATGTCATAATAAACTTAGATAAAACCAACTGCTGGGCACAATCAATTCTAATTAATAATATGAAGTTTTCCTTGAATTATGTAATGGCAATTTTAGTAACAAATGTATAAACATGATGGAAATTAAAACATATCCTTGAAGAGTAGAATATACAGTATGTTCTCTTACTGAAAGGATGCTTTAAAAGAAATAAACATTTTGCTGTTTAGTGAATACAAATTGAATTTTGGAGTTTAGGAGGTATCATTACCTCAATTATTATTATTATTATTATTTCCCTCATAATGGATGGGAGTTGTTTGGTCTTGGAGGGGGTGGGTGGAGAGTATGGGGTGAATACTGCAATCCTAGCATGCATGGCGCTGTTAACTATCTTTTAGGTATGTTTCATGACTTCTGAGTATCCAACCCTGGAAAGGTGGGATGTTTACATATTTTAGTTGGGCTCCCGCAGTGTAATTAGGTACCTACATTAAAATTCACTGTGTATGAATGTGTTTCCCAAAGGTCAGGAAACTTGGAAATGAAAGGAAGTAGGAAGATACCAAATCTAAAAGTTAATTTTCTTTGTCAGCAATCCTGCTTGTTGAAGGACCAAGTGTTCCCCTTAGCCTCTCAAAGAGGTGATTGGTCTTTTCCTTGTTGGCTGCTACATCTCTCTTTCCCATGATTGCTGTTCTCCTCCCTCCAGCCTTTCCACAGCATTAACCTCCTCACTGATGTTCAGTTTGGGTTCTGCCAGAGCCACTCAACTCAAGACTCACCATAGATGTGGTCTAAACGTGGATAAAATAGCCAAATTCCTGTGATAAAGTGAGATTGATTGACATCAAGTCAGCATGTACCTTGAATATGGTAGCAAGAACACCTAACAATACTGAATGTAACTCAAAGGGAAAAGTCTCCATATGTAGCACAAAAATAAGATGGGTGTGATTGTTCAAGAACAATCATTTCAATCTAGGACATCACTGCAGAATTTCCTCAGGGTCGTGTCCGAGACCCAACCAGCTTCAGTTCCTTCATCAATGACCTTCCATCCAACATTAGGTCAAAAATGGGATGTTTACTGATGATTGCACAGTATTCAAACCCAGCCACAGGCCCTTGTTTACCAAAGCAGTCTGTGTCCACTTGTAACAAGACCCATAAAACATTCAGGTTTGAGTTGATAATAATGTTGTGTTACATAGATTCTAGGCAATGTCCATAGCCAATTAGAGAGAATCTAACCATCTCCCATTGATATTCAATCTCATTGCCATTGCTAAATACTCCACCATCAACAGCGTGCGGGTTACCCACTGACCAGAAATTTAACTGAATCAGCCATGTATCATATAGATAAATAGTGGCTAAAAGAGAAGTTCAGAGGGTGGAGATTCTGTTGCAAGTAATTCACCTTCAATATCCCCAGTGCCTGTCTGCCATCTACAAGGCATGGTAAGGAGTGTGATTGAATATTCTCCATTTGCTTGAAAGAATGCAGCTCTAACACTACTCAAGAAGGACAGCACCACGTATAAGGATAAGGGCAGAAAGTTTATATATAAGAAAATCTGTAAATTTCCTTCCAAGCAACATACTACTCCGATTTGGAAAGAGATTGCTATTCCTTTGCTGTCATTGGATCAAAATCCTGGAACTCCCTTCCCTGTGTTGTGAGTTTTGTTCTAAATAAACAGGAGGAGTAACTAAACTTTTTTCAAGGTTGTTGACTTTAAAGAAGGCCTTTAAGGGATTTTTCACAGAATTCACTATGGCTGAAGTCATGACTGACAATTGTAGAAAAAAGGATAATGTGGGCTGGAGGACATTACAAACGGTGAGACCATGAAATAATTTGAACATGACAATCAGAGTTTTATATTGAAAACAGAGGAGACTGGGTACTTTGCCAAAGTGGTTTAGATAGATGCATGAGACTTGGAGGGGATTAAAATCCAAATTTTACTTAGTTAAATTTTATGGAGAGTATGAGTTTAAAATCTTCATGAGGAAACCATCAAATAGTTGATTCTGGAGGTGATTAAGAGGGGAGAGGTTGAATAGGCTGGGGCTGTTTTCCCTGGAGTGTCTGAGGCTGAGGGGTGACCTTATACAGGTTTGTAAAATCATGAGAGGCATGGATAGGGTAAATAGACAAAGTCTCTTCCCTGTGGTGGGGGAGTCCAGAACTAGAGGGCATAGGTTTAGGGTGAGAGGGGAAAGATATAAAAGAGACCTGAGGGGCACCCTTTTCACACAAAGGGTGGTACGTGTAAGGAATGAGCTGCCAAAGGAAGCTGTGGAGGCTGGTAAAATTGCAAGATTCAAAAGGCATCTGGATGGGTATGTGAATAGGAAGGGTTTGGAGGGATATGGGCCAAGTGCTGGCAGGTGGGACCTAGATTGGGTTGGGATATCTGGTTGGCATGGACGTGTTGGACTGGCGGGTCTGTTTCCATGCTGTACATCTCTATGACTTTATGATTCTAAGACATGGATTTAGCAGCAGCAGGTAACATTGGAGATATTGGAGGTAGGAGATGAAAGTGTGCAATCTTTTGGTGGACAGTTTAATATGGGGCTTGGGAGCTCAGCTCAATGTGAAATGATTTGCTTAGGTAGTAAAATGTTAACTTTAATATGAGACAGTAACTGGGTTAGGGATGGAATTGATGTCCAGGGTACAGACTTTGAGGCAGGGACCAAAGTTGAAGATTCCTGTTTTCACAAGGTTTAACTGGGGGAAGTTGTGACTCATCCAAAACTGGATGTCAGACAAACAGACTGATAATATAGAGGAAGTGGAAGGTTTGAGAAGGGTCATGGAGAGGGGAGCTGAAAACTGTCAGTGTACATGTCACAAGCAGCTACCTGTTATTTTCTCTGTTATTTATGCAATTTATATATTCATAGGCTACAAATTGCTTGCTGTCTTATTTTAAGATTACTACTTGCAGTCAGAACACTGGTTGTATTATCTTGTAAAAATGGATACTGATTCATTTACATGGATATTTAACACATTTTATAGCAACCAGTTATTTGGCAATTTAAAGGAAGTTAATTACAGACCCAGTTTAAAGAAGAAAAAATCTTGTACCTTGTGTGTTTATATATGCTTTCTTTGTGATATGTTTCCTTTCTGAAATATGTTTTGCTGTTGTTGCCATAAACCTACTTTGTAAACTGAGATAATCAGAGGAACATTAATGACTCTTTTTTGGTTGAATCATGTTTCAGCTGATGGCTGACTTAGAACTCTGTCAAAGCATGCCAGATCACAGGGAAGGTTGGAATAGTGGGCTGGTTGACTCACTCCTGCCTCCTTCCACCCCACACGGTGAATCTAGCCTTTAGTGCTGCTTAAGCTGCACAGCTGCACAGAGACGTGGCTGTGATTATGTGTCAGCCTCCCCGCTGCATGACTAACCAGTGACATTTTCAAAGCTCCACTGATTCTTCATCTCTAATGGAGGAAAGCACGCTTTATAACCAGTGTTGTCAGGTGAATAACTAACTATGTGTTGCACTACAGAGTTAGCTTCAGGAAACAGCTCTGTCAGTTAAAAATTAATGTAAATGAAACGATAGGAATTTATACAAAAGCATTTATCTATATTGTCAGCTGCTACAGTGGAGAATATTACAAAATTTACATTTGTTATGAGAATTAATTTGATTCAAACTCTTCAATTGATTAATGAAAGGTTTGGTGCTAATCACAATGTCATGTTCTATGTAAGCTGATGAAATAGAATATTTGCTTGTCAATGTACCTAAAAATTATTAATGTTGATAACATAGCACTTTGAGGAACACAAAATGTCAGAGGCAGATAAATAAAGATTGGTGAATGTAGTATTCTTTGCTGTTCAATCTTTACAAAAGGAGAGCTTTTTTTCCACTGATTAAACAATCTTAGGTCTGTTTGCTATGGTGGAAATTGTTAAAAATCACACAACACCAGGTTATAGTCCAATAGGTTTATTTGGAAGCACTAGCTTTCAAGGTTCTGCCTCTTCATCAGGTGGTTGTGGAGCAGGACCATAAGACACAGAATTTATAGCAAAAGGGTTAACAAAAGGGCTATACATTCCATGTCTAATGGTCCTGTTAGAGAAGCACCTGATGAAGAGGCAGTGCCTTGAAAGCTAATGCTTCCAAATAAACTTGATGGACTATAACCTGGTGTTGTGTGATTTTTAACTTTGTCCACTGCAGTCCAACACTGGCACCTTCAATTATGATGAAAAACAATTGATTGAGGATGATGATGATGATGCAGTGCAGCATCTTGTAAGCTCATTTGCAATAAGATCATTTTATCCAAACATCATCTTTTGAGAAGCCCCATCTATTTTCTATAAAGCAGTTAGCTTTCTGTAGCTTTTGTTTAATGCAAATTGCATCGAAGGCATTGGATTTCTATCAATGGAAAAATTAACATCTAGACATAAAATTTCCTTAGGCTCTGAAATTATGCAGATCGACTATTAGTGCATGAACATTGAGCATTCATATGAAATTCCCTTGTCCATTATTTCAATAGACCATTTCTTTAGCAGGCTAATACTCCCATTAAAATAGTAGGAAAAAAATATGATCCATTAAGCATTAATATTTAAGCCCATTCAGGGTCTTATGGTTACCCTTAAGTATATTTTGATGAGAAAATGTTTAAAACCAATGGCTGAATAAATAAAGGGCAAGTTTCAATTTTAATATTCTCGTAAGGATGTAACAAGTTGAGAGGGAATCCCCCTAACCATCGTTCTTTGGATTTTGTCCCAAGATCTCCAAGGTTTTGCGTTGAATCATATGCAAAAGACAGGCACAAAAACCTGTTATTTGTTACCCAACACGGCATTCACATTATTTGCATTATAATTTGCATTAAGACTGTTTTAACTTGAAATTCAATAACAAATGCTTTAGATGAAGGCCAGTGACCAATGTGATGAGGCGAAGGTTGCAGTACAAATCAAATAATAGAATGTGATGAATCGTTAAATAGTCTATTTTTAGGGAATGTTACCACTTGGCAAGAGGCCTTTTTCTAGGAGACTACAAATATCAACAACCATTTGATGGGAAACTTGGAGCCTCCTGAGAAACTGGTTCTAGCACACACCCAGAAATTGTACCCGCTGGCTGTATTCCCTGCATTAAGGGCTCTGACCTACTGCGAGCTGGAATTCTGTGCTTATGCCCACTGAGTGTGCAGCGAGAGGTTTTGAAGAAAACACTGGTGTTGCTGCTGCCACTCTACTTGTTCCTCCCAAACTGAGGTCCTATATGAGCTGCAATGCCTGTTGCCCTGCAGACTTGAAAGTTGGCATCTGTGAAGTGCAGATCCTAGATAGGTGAAATGTTTTCCAAAGAATTGGAAATCAGCGTCAAAGCATTGAAAGTACATTCTTAGAATAGGTCCTATGAGCAAAAAGCATTTATCTTACGCAAATAAGTCAGAGCTCTTATTTCAAGGGTTTCTTTTCTGTTAATTTCTTGGCCTCATCAAGTCACACTGTCTTCATCTTTGCTCTGTCTAGCAAGTTACACGAAGAATGGGGAAGCCCATGGATCCACTGTTCATTTTGGAATCCCAGGTTAAAAAAGCAACTAATGGGCAGCTTACGTATTTAAATAGGAGGGCCTAAAGGGGTTTACTGTATGCTGGTTAAAGGTGGAAGACTTGAAGATTTATTGCAGTCAACTCTCTGGCATGACACCAGTACATTTGATTTAACCTGCAACCACACAGAAACGCACCTAGATTGACAGATTCAAATTTCTCTAATAGTTTAAAATTACATCCCAATAAAATGCTATGGGATTTGTTACAGTCTTGGAGGTGTGGTCCTTTGGGTAAGATGACAAATTAAGCCAGTTAGGTTATAGTAATAGATTGAATTAATAATTATTACATAGCTATATTAATACTCATTATCCTACGGCATAATTTGACAGATTTAGTCAACAAATTGACACTAAAAACAAATTACCCTATTATTTATCTCAATGTTGTTTATTGACTCATATTGCTGACTTTATCAATTATAGAAGTAATTTATATTTGAAGAATCTGCAGGGGAGCAGTGATTGGAGGAAACTTCAAAAGGGACCCTCCACTGTGGTTCTTATCTTCCCCTTCATCTCCTGCTCTCCTGTGATATGTGTTAAACTATATGGCAATCCAATTTTCAATCTTGGTTCACCCATCCAACATGAGCCCATCTGGGCTGATACATGAATCCTGGAACAGTGTAGTCTCACGGTGAGTCACCTCCTCAAAAGTCCCTTCATCCAAACCATCCCTTGACAGATATTTGAAGGGCCTATGGGAGATGAAAGATATAAATTAAAACTGGCAAGTGAGTGAGTTTTTAGCCATCATGATGCATATTATCATTAATCACTGCCTGCTGACATCAAGATGACATGAGTGTTTGTTGTTAGATGGTTGTGTTATATTTAACTCTGTCATCATTTAGCTCGAAGAACCTAATCTTTCCAATCCCAGTGGCCAAGCTTCCATGTCCCAGCTTGTCATCAGCATCCACCTCTTCTACAGTTCTCAATATGGAGATTGTGACTCTCCTCTCATTCTCAATCTAGCTCTTCCTGACATTCTGTTCCCACTTCATATGCAAGTAAAGAAATGACCTTGGAGGCTGAGAGATCAACCTTGCAAGGAATAGGTGCAACATTGCAATAGATGATACAAGATGATGCAAATGGTCATTGATAACGCATCAGAAGGGGATGTGAAGAGGTGCCTCAACAGACAGACAAGGTTTGTTGGTAGGAGTAATGTGCAAGAAAAGACATGGGAATAGGTAGAATAAAGACTCCATACACATATGTACTATACCACCATTTTTTGACTTGATCAGGGTATTTGCAACACTGTATCCAGGAATGAGATACCACACTCCTATTGCTAAGTTTCTCTGACAGTTCCAAGCACGCCTGCTTCATTTCATTATCTGCCCCCTTTCTTTTATTCAAGGAGCAGAATCTTATTGGGGGTCTTTACATTCCACACCATTATTTCTAATGACTCATATGAGAAGTTTGGCATTACCTTATCACATTGGGACTCCAACTTGGTGGGTTTTGACTCTGACCATGTACTTCGACAAATGCTTAGTCTTGATTACTTTGGTTTTATATCATAAATCTTTGGATTCTGGACTCATTGCCAATCTCCCCTACAGCAAGTAGTTCTAAAGATTAAAATTCAGTTCAGTGAGTTGAAATCCTAATATGGTACTGAGTCTCTCAGCTGCTAGTTTGAGGAGTTACTGAGCTCAGTTGGCTGGATGGGTGGTTTGCAATACAGAGTGACGCCAACAGTTCAGGTTCTGTTCTCACACCAGCTGAGCCCACCATGAAGGTCCCATTCTTGTCTGAGGTGTGGTGGTCCTCAGCTTAAACTCTCCACCAGTTGTCTCTCTAATGAAAGAGCAGCCTGTGGTAAGTTTACTTTCATTGTTTAGAGTACTATCAATGAAGCTAAATTCACGGATTTGGTTTATAATATGACAATTTCCAGTGTTCAAAATATTTAACTTGTTCCCTCTATTTATCCTTGGTAGCATTTAACACACACAACGTCCAAGAAAGTACTTCTTCAGGATGTCCGAAAGTGTTTCACAGTTCATGAAACTATTCTAAAAGGTATAGGCACTGGTGCTTTTATTTAAGGGAACACTGTGTCCAATTTATGTGCAGTAACATCATTTTTAGGTGGCATTGATTGCATAATAATTGTTGCCTTAAAACACGCATAAAAGTTATGTTTAACCTCATCCAATAGAAAGCACCTTCAACAATACAACATTTCCTCAGTGCTTCACTAAAGTGCCTGGGCAGATATGTGTTCAATTTCTATAATGGGCTTTGAACTTTTGACCTATAGAAGTGAGAAAATTTACATCAATGCCGTCTGAAATTTGAGAGCTGCCTTTAAGCCCCTATTTATATTATTATATGGTAAAACAATGGAAGTAACCCAAAGCAATTTTCCTTCTCTTAGGATAAGACAAACAGCTGACAATGCAAACCAAGGGTTTGAGATATCATCAAGACACCAGGCATTCAGTGGTGGCGAATATTTTATTAATACTACCTGTCTGTCTGTAATTATATTCAGTAAAGCATGTTGCTGTTTACTCACAAGAGTGTATATTTCACTTTATTATATGGTGGCAGTGATGACCCACAGAATCAATGGCAAGCAGTCATAAAAGCTTAAAATGAACCCCAGCGACAATACACGAATGGACGATGAGACCAGCCCAGCAATCCAGACTCAGAGGTGATGGAAAGACCTGAAGTGAGGATCAAAGGAAATAGACCATAACAAGCAATGAACTTTAAGACACATGTAAGCACTGAGTATTAAAATCAGAATGAGGAGCCAGATGTCCACTGTGTTTCACTTTAATCAAAAAGAGTTTAGAGAGATTTTGTATGAGATTCTTAATCATTATGATTCAACCATTAAGATTCTTTATTAAGCGGACCCACTCTTACAGCTTTAAACATTTTTAAGTTGGCAGATATCAAATATGCTAACCCCAACTAAATGTACCCAGTGATCATTCTCAATTGCAGCCACTCCAGCTTTAATACCACAAGAGGGTGCAGCACACAGGCCATTTCTCTCAAGACAGAAGCTGAAAATTATAAATAAAGAGGGCAATGAAGAAGGTCAACCTGACAGCAGAAAGAACTCTAGTCAATAGGTTGCACTTTCAGCATATAGTTACAGAGAAGAAAATCTGTTCATTTATCTGAGACATTGGACCTCCCTTTATCTTTGGATTCAGGTGGTACTGTTCCTGAAAACCCACTTGTCTCTTTTGAGGAGAGACATTCCTTTCTTGAAGAAGATGAAGAAGAAGTAAAGTTGTCCACTTATTGCACAGAACTTGCCAAGGAGATGTGGCAATAACAACTGCAGCCACAGTTGGCTGAATCAGTATCACCAAAAGTAAAAGCTCAGTCCACTAGTGGGATGAAAGATCAAAATCTTGCACTAGTTCAGTCACGAACAAAAGTGAGTTGTCAAAAATGTATTTAGCCAATGAAGTGAGAAGAGAATCTGACCTCCCTAGGATTCTGAAGATAGAAAGAGATCTTGAGTTATGCAAGAAAGAGGTCTCAGAACCTCAACACAAATTCATAATCATTGACGCTTCAGGAAAGGTGGATGGTGTCACACCTTCACAAGTAGAAGTCAATTACATACAACAATTCTTTGAAATCGTACAGAAAACTTGACACATTTGAAGTAAAAAGTCAGTTCTCAGAAAGTATCTTTCAGGAAGAAATACAACAACTGCAAGTAGATAATAAACAAAAAACTATCCAAAGAAAGAGAGAACCTTAAGTCCGGATCATTCTAATATTCAACAGATGCTGCTGGTGTGCTGAAAGCTGCAAAGGAAACCCATCATCAAGCCATGGAAACACAAAAGAGCTTTTTTTCAACCCAACCCTACAAGACAAACCTCTTGAAGTTTTAGAGGTGCAGCTATCTTGTCAAAGCTTAATGTTGAATATCAGCATGAGCTTGAACAGATCAAACTCAATAAATTTGCACAGTCTAACTATGTCAGTGAGACTACTGTCCAGTAATAGTAATCATGTCTTGCAGGCTGAACATGAGAAACTTACAGAAGATTTACAAAAATCTTGTACTCAGATGACGAGAGTTCACTCCAAATTACCCAACAGACAGGTGATGCAGGAAGAGGAAATGTTCAGAAGATTATGGTGCATAATTATCTGAAAAAACTTTCTGATCTGAAAACTTTTCCAACACTTGTAAAGTTAACGAATGATGGTTTGGCCTTTCAAAAAAGACAGAATGAGAAGCTTTTAAGTAGATCAAAAGATTGGACTGCCATCCAGGAATGTCTTATTGAAATTGTTATATCAGTTACTCTGTTATCCATGGTGGAACACTTCTTCTTTCTCACAAAGTCCTTGAGAAATCATTGACTGGACCTCTGCAGTATCATGCTTCAGTGATTGTCAAATCTATACCACCACCTACAGAAATAGAAATTTTTACCTTAAAAGAAGTAAAGAAGTCTTCATTTCTTCATTTTCAATACTGTCTTCAGAATGCCCTTCATTGTTCTTTTCATTGATTACATTTATCCCTAGAACAGGAAGTAAAGTACATAGGAAAGCGACAATTTCAATTCCTTGTCTTCTATATTTATGTCACAGCATATTTATGGCACAGCTGTTGTCAGAAACTGCCAATCTACTCCACCCCTGTGTAATCCCTTCAAGAAAACAAGAGATACATACATCCAAGAAGAGCAGAGAATAGTTGTTGGAGGTTAGTTTTGCATATGAAAGAGATTAGTAGAGGGAAAAGTGGAGTAGAAGAGTCAAATGCTCATTGTTAAATATGAATGATTGGAAGTGGTACTATGATAGAATGGGGACTACAGGGGATCATCAAATCTTTGAAGTTCTGGTAAGACTTAATGGGAAGTAGTGCTATTTTCAAATTAGAAAAATGATGGTGTGAGTGGTGGGGTGTGTTCAAGTTCCCTCCACCTCTTCAGTGGGTTAAAATGATTTGTCTCAAGTGAAGGGAATTATACTTTTCCTCTAAGTATAGCTACTGAGCATGTGCAAAAGAAGCTATATTATAGTCATAATGATGTCAGCTCACACAGAAATGGAGCTTGGTTTTATAGGGTCCCAGATCATATGCCCTCTATTGCTATCCTCTGAATATAGTTATGGGGATTAGTTAGCTCAGTTGGTTGGTTTAGAATGCAGAGTGATGGGTTCAATTCCTGTGCCAGCTACAATGAAGGACTCTCCTTCTCAACCTCTCCCCTCCCTTGACCTTAGCTGTGCTGACCTTCAGGTTAAACCACCAATCTGTTGTCAATCTTTATAAATCATAGAGGAGCCCTATGGTCCAGGAGGATGATGGTGACTTTACGTTTTACCTAAAGTTATGTTGAATAAAATCTAGTGCTGTTCACTCACAAGGTCTCACACACTGTTCAGTAGAACTTCACAACAGGATTCATTCACTGAATATGGAAATTGGGGCATATTTATTTTAGCTCAGTTGGCTGGATTGGCGGTTTACAGAGCAAGGTGATGGGTTCAAATCCCAACACCGGTTTGAGGTTACCATGAAGGAGGAGACAGGTTGTCCGCAGATACTGGAGATCAGAGTTGAGAGTGTGTTGCTGGAAAAGCACAGCAGGTCAGGCAGCATCTGAGGAGCAGGAAAATTGACATTTTAGGCTGGACCCCTTCATCAGGAAAAGATGATGAAGGGCTCTGGTCTGAAATGTCGATTTTCCTGCTCCTCGGATGTTACCATGAAGGACTCTCCTTCTCAATTTCTTCCTCGCCTGAGGTCTGGTGGCCCTCAGGTTAACTCACCACCAGTCACTTCTCTCAAATGAGAGAGCAGCCCTTATGGTCTGGCAAGACTATGGCAACAGAACAACAAAACAAAAATATGTCTTATTTAGGGTTAACTAACAATCTGTTTTCAATTGTATCCTCAGAAATCAAGGTTCAATGTTCAAAAAATCCTATAGTTTAATTGGCAGGGCATCATCAAAAGTTTGAAGTTCTGGTAATACTTGATGGGGAGCAGTGCTACTTTCATTTTAGAAAAATGATGGTGTGAGTATTGGAGTGTGTCGAAGTCCCCTCCACCTCTTCAGTGGGTTGAAATTATTTAAAGTTATGCACTAGTTTTCTGTTATCATTCACTTAAGCAAGTGAAATGTAGAAATTGAAGGAAAGATGCAGTTATAATTGTCCTTTTTGCAGATCAAGGCACATATTATTGTAAATAGCAACTAACAAATATTTCTGCAGTAGTTTCATTTTCCCAAGAATTTACATTATGGCAGGAGACTATTTAGTCTACCTGGCATTCACATTGAGTAATAATGTTCACCTATGGTTGGCCTACAAGTAGCCTTGACATAGCTCAAGTACCATGTAATATGGAAACATATTACGAGCACACAAGAATATAGCAATATTTAAAGGTTAAGGTGGTGCAGACTAAGCCTATTAAATTGCAATTGTATTGAAAATAGTATTTAACCAGAGAATGCTTCGAATGTGGAATCTGTTATCATAATGAGTGGCGTAGATGCATTTAAAGGGGAAGCTGGATAAGCATGAGGGAGAAAGAAATAGATTGTCACACTACTCAGATTAATGGCAAAGCTCGTCTAGCATAAACACTAGCATGAGCTGTTGGGCTGAATGGGTTAGGCGAAAGTAAAGACTGCAGATGCTGGAGATCAGAATCGAGAGTGAGATGCTGGAAAAGCACAGCAGGTCAGGCAGCATCCAAGAAGCAGCAGAATCAATGTTTCAGGCAAAAGCCCTTCATCAAGAATGAGGCTGTGAGCTGAGGGAGTGGTGAGAAAAATGGGAGGGGGGTGGGCTGGGGGTTAGGAGCTGAGAGNNNTGAGAGGGCGATGGAGATGGGGGTAATGGTGATAGGGCGGGGAGGAGCGTGGTGCAGGTAGGTGGGAAGGAAGATGGACAGACCGAATGGTTTGTTTTAATGCTTTAGTTTGACACAAGTCAGAGGTATTTATGTATTCAATTATTATTACCAAAGCTATAGTATGTTATTCTCTGCACAAATCATGTTAATACCTTGAGTTTTGAAATGCTCTGGTTGATTTGATTGCCCTGCCTTTTAAATTGCCTCTATTTTGGGAGCTTGGGGCTAGCTGTTCTAAACCTTCCTCTTGATTGGCACTGCATTCAGTAAGCTAAAGTTACGGTCCAAAAAATACGCGACATGACTGACTTCCTTTTCTCTTTCAGATATCTTATTTCCACAAAGTCACTTGGGTTGGACAACGTTTCTTAGAAAGCTACAAGCACACACAAAAGGTGCTTGGTTGCAGCAAAGCAAGGCAAACAAGTTGAGTTTCAGGCACGAGGGATCCTGTGAATATGACTCATTGTAAGAAATGAAATACACATAAGAGGATGTCACGAACCTTCACTGTCTACGACAACACACGGGGCTTCCAGGCATCTAATAACATACCATGGCAACAGCACATGTTTGTCCACACTACCAATGTGGTTCTATGTGTGTCACCCTGGGTTCCCATTTTCAAATACTTTCAAAACTTGAATTAACATATGGCCACTTTCTATCATTATCATGAGATAAATTGAAAGTTGCATATGTGATTGATATTGAAAAATCAGTTTTTACTGTTGACGTGGATTTATCACTGCTGTGCCCTTTACAGCACTAAGTGAAACTTTAGCACAAACATCCCAGCAGCACATTTGGGCACAGGGGCTCACCAGAGCATCCTTACTCACAACAGCTGCCAGCATTCAAATACAGTTAAAAAAAAATCTATTTAAAAATAATTTTCTAACAAAAACTCTACGCAAGAATAGAATATCTATAGCCAATGAATTCTTCTGGAGATTCACTCGAGACTCCTGGATAAGGGAAAAGATTACCTGACACGCCTCATCACAATTCAACCCCAAAGCAATATGATATTCAGAGTATGCCACCTGTTTATCTGTTGCTATGGTTTAAAACATAGGCAAGTGACCCATTTATAGAATGAGAACAACATTAGTGTGATATGTCTTTCTTTTTGCAGTAGCTCTGCAGATGTACAAAATTACATTTCAATCATAGAACATAGAATGTTCTCATTCTATAAATGGGTCACTTGCCTGTGTTTTAAACGTACAGCAAAGCAACAGGCCGTTCTGCCCACAAGGTTGTGCCAAAAATGACGCCAAATGAAACTAATCCCTTCTGCCTGCCCATGATTCATATCCCTCCATTCCTTGCATATTCATGTGCTTTTCCAAAACTCCCTTAAATGCCTTTACCATATCTGCTTCCACCACTACCTCAGGCAGTGAGTTCTAGACTCCTACCACTCTCTGTGTAAAAAACTTGCCCGTCATGTCTCTTTTGAACTTTTCCCCTCTCACCTTAAATACTTGCCCCCTAGTATTAGACATTTCAACTCTGGGAAAGCAATCCTGACTGTCAACCCTGTCTATACATCTCATAATTATATAAAAATCTATCAAGTCTCCCCCCAGCCTCCACCGCTCAAGAGAAAACAACCTGAGTTTTTAAGCCTCTCCTTATAGTTCATATCCTCTAATCCTGGCAGCATCCTGGGAAATCTCTTCTGCACCCTCTCCAAGCCTCCACATCCTTCCTGTAATGTTGCAACCAGAATTGAAGGCAATACTCTTAAGTGTGGCCTAACCAAAGTTTTCTAAAGCTGCAACATGATATCTTGACTCTTGTACTCAATTCCCTTAACAAAAAAGGTAAGTATCTTTGCCATCCTATCTATTTGCGTGACCACTTTCACAGAGCTATGGATTTGAACCCCAAGATCCCTCTGTACATCAATGCTGTCAGAGTTCTACCATTAACTTTATGGCATAATTAGGCAAAAGTGAGGACCTCAGATGCTGGAGATCAGAGTCTGATTAGAGTGGTGCTGGAAAAGCACAGCAGGTCAGGCAGCATCTGAGGAGCAGGAAAATCGATGTTTCAGGCAAAAGCCCTTCCTAATGAAGGGCTTTTGCTCAAAACATCGATTTTCCTGCACCTCGGATGCTGCCTGACCTGCTGTGCTCTTCCAGCACCACTCTAATCTAAACTCTGTATGGCATAATTGTTCAATTAAAAATCAGTACCAAACACATTATAATGCTATCACATCTCTGTCATCTTGAGACTCAGTTTTTCTAATGTCCACTTGCTTCCTATCCTCCTATCCTTTTTAGATCTCACCAGCTAAACAGTCCTGAATAACTTCCCTGCTTCCCCAAATCAACTGGAGGATCTTTGAGCATTAAATTTGCACATGATTTTCTGTGCATTGTGCATCTATCCCCACACTTTACTGTAAATGACATTGTTGCTGTACTTTCGCATACCATCACTGCTGGCATGTTGTATCTTCTGGTTACCAATCACTGGTTGTGGGTAGTTTTCTGTCAATGATCTTCCTTTTGACTCTTCTAACCAAAACCAAATTGGGTTAAACATCCCCCAATGGGGCACTGTGACAAAAAACTGAGTCCAAGAACCTGTTTAATTGTCCATGGCAGAGGGTACTTCACTATAAAGTTTTCACAAGAAGAAGTTTTCACTTGTCTTAAATAACAAGATGGAGTCTACAGCATGATAGCAATAGGCACAACTAACATGACTAGTTAGGCATAATTTCAACTATTAAGAGTTCGGAAAGTAATGCCTTTCTCCATTCGAACCTTATGCAAGACTAATAGTTTCCCCACCCAAAGACTGTATGACATCATCAGGTTCAGTCGAGCTCAATACAACAAAACATTATTTTCTCAGAATGATTGTTTTTTTTTCCAGCAATAGTGTTTTTAGCCCTCCTAATGTCTGGCAATGCCACATCTCTCTATCGATAGTTTTTCATCTTGATACTGAGGCAAGGAATGCAACATTGAACATCACTTCTCCTGTTTTTGGAAGGAAGTTAAGTCCACGGGATGCCAAATTCAAACATTGAGACAGTTACTATGTTGACAGAACTGTGACTTTAGGTTATCAGCTCCTCTGTGTTGTCTGAAGAACTGACTCCTTGTTCCACAGTTGCTTTCAATGTTGTGGTGATTCCAGTACCAAACTGATTCTTTCACATTGTATTACTGTGCAGAGGTAACCCAGCACATCTAGAATTTCATGGCATCTAACCGTCAGTTTTCTTCCATACGCTGGAATTTCAAAGCCATCATCAGAGAGCTGATGATCTCCTTCCAGACTTCTGACTCCTGGATTGTCTCTCCCATTGTCTGAGGTGAACTACATTATTGCTGAGTGAAGCTCCATGGGAAAATCTAGCTGAATTATACAGGTGTCAGTGTTTAGGTTGATATTTTCAAGGTCGAAAGCAAGTGATGCTTTGGTTCCATTGCCTTGCTCTTCCTTTGGTCACTCAAGTCCTGAAACAATATTTAGTTCTGAAATGGAAAAGAGAGACAATTAGTCTCAAGGGTAAACAGGAACACATGAATTGTTGTTGAAATCAGCTACCTTTGGTGATGCTGAACATGTATGGTCATATTAAATTAGGAAGGGGACGAGACTTTCAAGTGCACTAAAATCCTAATTTATTTATTTATTATCACATATACCCAGAAAGATGCAGTGAAAAATCTTTTGTTGCCGTAATTCATTGGCATTTTTGAGTTACAAAAAGAACAAAAAGAAATGACATAAATAGGGCTCATCGTCTGAACAAGGGGTCTTCAAACATAGCTGCAGCGCTTCTGTGAGGTATCCTGAGCGTCAAGAAGAACCTACTCCAGGGAGAGCAATGATGATCCCATGACAGTCCATGCTTCAGGCGTGCCATAGCCAGGAGTCCTTGCTCCGGGCACCATCTCTGCCGCAACCAATGACCCACTGAGCACTTCTCTGTTGAATGTAATCTCAAATCTGAATGTTCTGATTCTGTTGCTGTCTGCCATGCTTCAAAAAGCATGAATCAAAACCAGAAGCCTCAACCATCATGACATGTTGAGCAGATAAACATGTTCGCATTCCAAAGCGCAGGACCCATTCACAGTTCATTCAGTCAATAACAGGGAGGAATGGATTCACAGACTGAGGAGCATGCCTTGTGGTCGAGCAATGGAAGTTACTTATCCCTGCCCATTAAGACCATGATCCCCCCTTTGAATGGGAACAATATACATATGCAGGTTCACTCTGCTATACTTTGCATTAGCTTGTCCTACATGGAAGAACAGAATGCACTAACATTAGCAAAGTGAGACTTTTTGGGAATATATATGCCATGGTGAAGTTGTGAGGATGTTATATGATAGGTGGTAGAGCTGAGGGGAAGTGTGCGAAAATAACGATGAAGAGACTTGCAGATGTGGAATGTCTGAGTAGTAAAAGAAAGACATGATGGAGTGAGGTGTAATGCTGTAATTGTGGATAATTGAATGAAATGAGGAAAAGAAAAGTTTCTGAACGGTAGTGTAAAACCCCTTTTCTCCCCAGTCAGAAAAGGCAAATCACTCCTGCAGTTGGACTGGCTCCAGAGAACCGCAGTGCAGCATCTGAGAATGTGGGGGCCCAGTTGTTTCAGGCATGGTCAAAGTATCCACAACAGATTCCAATGTTCCGTAAATGAAGGGCAGTTCTCCTTCAAGAGGAGCAGGTAGTCTTTAAACAGTGTCATAGACTGGTCAGTTTTTGATGCCAATGGTTTGATCTGCCAGTGAGTGGCATGAGTATAGCTGGTGGTTCACCTATTCAGAGTTAATGCAGCACAGAGTTCAACTGTTTGATTGAACTGGTTTTGTTTGTTTTGTTGCAGACTGCAAGTGCAGTGTCAATGCAGTGACCAATAAATGACATAAATTAATTTCTACTCCTATCTTTTTGACAGGACTTTTAGTCACCCTCCCTAAATTTCCCATTGCATCCTATTGCCTGTTCCTTTATGGGTTTCAGCAAACCAAGCTTTGAAGTTAATACTCATATTACCTATGATTTTCTGGATATTAACATTATTACTCAGATCATGGACGGCAAATGAATAGGAGTTGTAATATGCAACTTTAATGGATGAGTTTCCTTGCTGGTAGTGTCACGTCATGAAATTAGTGACTTACTTGTTGGAAGGAAATTCTGCGTGTTGTGTAAGGATCAAGCAGACAATATTTTAAAACTGTCCCTAATTGGTGTGATTGTGATTATTAAGCTAATGTGCTTTGTCAGGGATCTGTATTAATACTCTGTTTTTTTTTGGAGAAGGTATACTGCTTACAAAGTTAGTGTTTCCAATTAAAGCTGCTGTCAGATGATGGTATAGGCTTACACTCCACAAGGGGTCTCTATTAAAAGCCAATTCGATTCCCTCCACATGACAGCAAGAAACAGCTGAGTCGACCGGACAAAGCAAAGGCTACAGGGTCTACAAGCAACCTGATTGTGGTGTTAAACTTGTGCTTCAGAACTACTCCCAGCTGTTTCAGTATAGTTATGCTGGTATCTGTCTGCCTAAGTGGAAAGTTATCTGAAGGTAGCTTAACCATCGACTGACCCAAATAAGTAATGTTTCTGGATCAGTAATTAAGCAAACAGAAACACTTGAGAATAAATGTTTCACCTCTTCAGCTATCTTTTTTTCAACAAAGATTGCTGTGTGGTGTTCTTACACAGTTTGGTGCGATCGTGACTTTCAGTACATCACACACCATTTGGAGAGAGTGATAGACAGTGTAGGAGAGAGGTAGCAAGTACCATTAGTGGGTGTGTGGTGTTGTGATGACAGGATAAAGAAACAAATGGCCCAGAAAACAAGCTGTAGGGAAAACAGATTGAAAATATAAAGCACAGCTATATAATCATACATTAGAGGCATCAGAGAAGATTTTCTTTCCTGGAGATTGGGCAGAGTGGTTTGACTGCGTGGAACATAGAATGCAAATGTCACTACATTGGGAAGAATCACACATTCATAGGAGAATCTCTTGATTTTCTAATCAATGGGAGATGGAAATGCTGGTAGATTCTCTTGAAATGTTCAATCCACCTCCTTCTCTTTTTCTCATCCTTTCCCACCTTTGGAAACTGTAAGTCCACCCTCCAGACTCATCCCCCTCCTCCCCTGCCTTCATCACTACCACC
>NC_057732.1:25385932-25434332 GCF_004010195.1 Chiloscyllium plagiosum
TGATTGGTCAATTTTCCATTATCCCAAGAAAACAACCATGAAGATAATGCTCAAGAAAGCATACCCTGTTATCTTCATCAAAATCTAATGACAAACAATCTGTTGGAAAGGAAAATTATTAAATTTGACCAAGTTTGTCACAAAGTGACTATAGATAAGGAAAATCATTTGGCAAATTTCAGCTCATACATTTAGGGCAGTCTGAAAGCCCGTCTTTGTGATATTGCTTTGATTGAGACTGGAGGACTATATTGCTGCTCTACTCCCACTACTCCATTGTTTGCTACATAAACAAACATAATTGCTCTTAATACATGACTAATTAAATGCCTTGTCAATATTAGGTTTTAAAAGAATTAATCAAACAGATTTTTAATAAACACAATCATGGGCTTGTTTCAAAACAAAACTTGTTCAGTAAAGATGCAATATTTTGTTAAACATTACACAATAACACCGGATGAAGCTAGTGCTTCCAAATAAACCTGTTGGACTATAACCTGATGTTGTGTGATTTTTAACTTTGTCTACCTCAGGCCAACACCAGCACCTCCACATTAATATTCTGTTAACATTCTTATCCTTCTAAGTAACCCTAAAACACACATTTACACATGTATTAATGCACATGGTAATAGGAAATGGTGATGCAGTGTTACAGGTACTGAATTAATAATCCAGGAACCCAGACTAATGCTGTAGGGACATGTGTTCAAATCCCATGGTGGCAGATGGTGAAATTTGAATCAATGAAAATCAGCTGATTTTCTTTAGAAGAAGCAGACTAATGGTGAACATGTTAGCACTGTCCAATTTTTTTAAACCCCATCTGGTTCAGTAATGACTTTTAGGAAAGGCAATCTGTCATCTGTTCATAGAGTTGGTATAAATATATTGCCTCACATGTGTTCATAAGTTGCTAACTATCCTGATTCATCCCTGGTCAGTTGGTAGATTTTGTATTCTTGTGAACTTAGTATCCATGTGATCCTGGTGAAACAAGGACATGATACCTTAGCTTAATTCTTTTGGGATTAGAACTTGTTTAACCTTGAATATAACTTGTGTGATATGCCACAATCAACCTTGCATGGCCAAACTAAGCAAAACTTCTCAGGTATTTCAGATTATAATTACCTTTTCCAACTCCAGTACTTGCTCACCTTTGGCAGTTACACATATTCACACAGCTCTGGCCAAACTTAAGAATGTCCTGAACTTCATAGTCTAGAGCACCAATCTATAGATCAAGAGGGGTGTATCTTTGTCCTTCTTTGGATTGGATAATCTGATCAGTGTGTCAGGCTATCTTTACAAGATACCTGGCTTCCAAGTTTTAATCTTGGAGATCATTAACTAATACAATTGCATCATGTATAATGTGTTCCACCACAGTGGTTGTGGTTTGAATCTCATGAACTGTGATTATAATTAAATCTGGGCATTCTGACTGCCCTGCCCCCACTGCACGATCAGTATTTACTCGGTAGAAGATCTCACGAAGACAAGATGAGCTGGCATATTGGCACTGGAGTGATTTTGCTAATGCATGGAATTGGTGTTTCTGTGTGTATGGCATGAGCTGGAGTCTAATAAGCCTGAACATGATTCTTACCTTAAGCTTGTCTCAGAGAACTTCCCAGTTCTGGATCTTTCTAAATATCCAAAAGAAGAACCAAAAATGTTAATTCTGAGAAATGTACCCTTGATCATGACAGATAAGACTTGAACCTTTTGTTTATGGAATCATCTATTGCTTGATCTATAAAACAGAAAGTACTTTTGCGATTTGAATATTTGCAATTCAGTGAAGGTGCACAAGATTCTCAATTCATTATTAAGTGCTGACTTCCCATTTTTATTTGTAGGTTGTTGCTTTGTTTAAGAAGTTGATTGCAGTGCAGTTTTTCTTTCATATTTCTTTCACTCATTGGCTACTCTCCTTTTATTTTCCCCTTGTTTTTGTTACCATTCATTTTCCCCTGATGTTGTCACTTTATTTGCCTCGTTCCTTTTAAAACTGTTTCTTTGTGAATTGCAGGCTTGTAGTGACAGGCTTCTGTCTCTACATGATGTTTGAGCCAAATATAAAGTGACAGCATCATGAAAGCTTTTATTATTTTGCCACAATTTGAAGAAAGAAAATGGTGGAAGTAACTAAGGTCTGGATACTGGAATCATAATTAATATAGAAAACCACTTGTTAATGTTTTGAATCAGTATTTTCTTTTAGATGTGGTTTTGAGCCATGTTTCCAGGACTATTTCATTGTCCTTTCAAAAATTCAGATCAGCCACTTTTCATTTTTTTCTTTCTTTTTAGAGAGGGAAAGAGATTCAATATGCTTGCTGTCTAGTTCTTAGTTTTGTTTGCCTCTGTAAGTTCAACCTTTTTTATTTTTGAGTAGAGGCATTCTTAGCAATTTCTTTAAAGGACAGAATTAAACATATAATCATAAAACACATAATTAATCATATAATAAAGCATATTTTCAAAAAGAAAGTCACTGTGTTTCCTTGCTAGTCAATGCCTGTCTACGGATATGTACAACTCTCTGTGTGGTGTGGCTGAGTGTCAGAATTCTCTGATGTCCAGTGCTGTTGTTCAGTTTGTCTTCAATTAGTTTCCAAAATATCTACAACCAAACAAACTGCTACTACTACCTGCCACCAAGGTATTGGACTCTTTAGAAATGGCAACTCTTGCTGACCATGATATTGGTTTTTCCTCTAGCTGATGCCTATATTACCTACTATAAAGTAATGAACTGGATATTAATATTATGGTGTTAAACATTCTAACAGACATTTATTACAATTACTATTTTATAAAACTGTTGCATTCAAAGGAACTTAAGTGTCTGTCTGGGCAAGCATGCAAGCTGTTAAGTCATGCAGAGCAGCATGCTTCCCAGAGCAAATTATGCTTCAAGTAATCCAAACTGAGACAGAATAGTATTTTTTATATCACTAGGTCACGTGCCATGATGCAGTGATATCATGAACATATCTCATGAAGTGGGGATGCTGGTGTTGGACTCGGGTGGCCAAAGTTGAAAATCACACAACACCAGGTCATAGTTGAACATGTTAATTTGGAAGTACAAGTTTTTGGAACACTGTTCCTCATCAGATAGCTACCCAATGAAAGAGGAGTGCTTCGAAAGCTTGTACGTCCAAATAAACCTGTTGGACTATAACCTGGTGTGCGATTTTTAACTATGTCTCATGAAGGCATACTGATATACCATGTCTCGTAAAAGCATTGACATCATTTCAATACCATATGTAAGCATTATTCATTATGGTGATCTGCTGTACTCTCTATAAAGTATGGCCTGCCTGACAGGTTTCACCCTTGAGAAAAATGAGGCACTGCAAGGGCATAGTTCCTTAGAGGAGTAGGAGGAAGAACACGAGACAGAATACTGCATTAACCCTCTTGCCACCCCGCAACCCTCAAGAAGGGGGTACCTCTTGCCCATGGTACTTTGAACTTTCCTATTCGAGGTAGAGTTTTGCACCAAATCTTTCTGTGAGAACAATCAGCAACCTTAGTGCTAGCTATCCTGAAACCTACTTTCAGTCCTGTCCCCACTGAGCTTCCTTGAACAAACCCATGTCTAAATTAAGTAAGAACTCACATCTGGGAATGTCTGAACTCCAGTTTGATTCTCACCAGATGTAGGTATCTGAAGCAAAAACAAGTCAGCCTCTGTAACAAAAATCAAGCTGAGCGTTCAGCTTCTACCTTGGCCTATACTGCCTCCCATGCTTCAATGTCACATTTTTCCTTCAGTAATAAGAACTGGTCACAATATTTAAGAGTTAAGAGTGTGGTGCTGGAAAAGCACAGCAGGTCAGGCAATATCTGAGTAGCAGGAGAATCGACATTTCAGGCATAAGGCCTTCATCAGGATTATTTAAGAGTGAACTAACTAGAGCTCTAACACTTGGATGAAGATTTCTTCAAATTTATACTTACAGACTTTGGAAATAGAGGAAAAGTGGCCACCAATTTAACCTTTGCTGAAAATGTGTTGCTGGAAAAGCGCAGCAGGTCAGGCAGCATCCAAGGAGCAGGAGAATCGACGTTTCAGGCATGAGCCGTTCTTCTCACCAATTTAACCTTTCCTTGTTATGTGATTCAACAATATCATGGCTGATCTGCACCCAACTCCATTTAGCTGCCAGGTTCCATAATGCATCATGCTCAGCCCCAACTCTACCATCATTGGTTTTGAAACTTGTATTTAGCCTCAACAGATATTTTAGGGATGACAGCTGTCAATTACACTTTGTAGGAAGGAAGATGTGAAAGAAGGATGGATGGTGTCAGCTATCAACCAGCACTTGTTTAGCAATAACCACTCACTGATGCTCAGTTCGGATTTTGCCAGGGTCACTCAGCTTCTGACCTCAATATAGTCTTAGTTCAAACATTGACAAAGAATTGAATATGAGTGATAAGTCAAGAGTGGCTGCCCTCAACATTTGCTCACATGTGGCATCGAGGAACCCTAGGAAAATAGAAATCAGGGGAAAAGTCTGCACTGGTTAGAGTCATACCTGGCACAAAAAGAGATGGTTGGCACTGTTGGAGGTCAATCATCACAGCTCCAGGACATCTCTGTAGTCACTCCTTAGGGTGGTGTTCTAGATTCAACCATCTTCAGCTGCTTCATTGATGACCTTCCATTCACTTCATGATCAGAGGTGGAGATATTCACCAAAAATTATGAAATATTCAGCACCATTCACAACTCCTCAGATACTAAAGAAGTACATCTCCAAATGTAGAAAGACATTGGACAATACTTAGGTTTGGGCTGACAAGTGGCAATGTAACATTCATGCCACACAATGCCTCACGGTATTTTTTAGAATTAGAATCCATACAGTGTGGAAACAGGCCCTTCAGCCCAAAAGGTCCACACCAGACAATGACCATTTCCAATAAGGGAGAATCTAACCTTTGTCCCTTGAGATTCAATGGCATTACTATTGCAGAATCCCCCACTATCAACATCCTGGGCATTACCATTAACCAGAAACTTAACTAGCCGTACAAATATTGTGGCTGCAAGAGTGGGTCAGAGGCTAGGATTCCTGCAGTAGTAACTCACCTCCTGACTCCCTAAAGCCTGTCCATCACTAGAATCCAAGAGTGTGATGGAATACACCTTTCCTGCCTGGATGAGAGCAATTCCAACAACACTCAAGAAGCTTGACACCATTCAAGACAAAGCAGTCCGCTAGATTGGAACCATGTTCAAAAACGTTCGCTCCCTCTCCCACTGATGGTCTGTAGCCATCATGTATATTGTCTACAAGATGAACTACAGAAATTCACCAAGGTTCCTTAGACTGCATCTTCCAAACCCACAATTACTACAATTTCGAAGGTCATGCTCAGTCAAAACATGGAACTACCAGTTACAAGTTCCCTTCTAAGCCAGTCAATATCCTGACTTGGAAATAGATCAGCATTTATTCTGTTTCACTAGGTCAAAATCCTAGCACTTTCTAACAGCATTATTAGTCTCCTTGCACAAATGCTTGAAGTACTCAAGAAGGCAACTCACCATAAACTTCTCAAGGTCCACTGGGGATGGGCAATAAACATTGGCCCATCTAGCAGTACACAATCCCGTGAAAGAATAAAAATAAAGAATGTGCATCACTGCTGCAGTGCCTAGTTCATATTTTAAGTTTAGATTTTCTTGCTCTTGGTTCATGGGGAGGTAATGACCTAGTAGTATTATTTAGAATTAGAATCCACACAGTGTGGAAACAGGCCCTTCGGCCCAACAAGTCCACACTGACCCTTCGAAGAATAACCCAACCCGACCCATTCCCTGAACCAATTATTCCATAGTTACCCCAAACTAATGCACCTAACCTACACATCCCTGAACACTATGGGCAATATAGCATGATCAATTCACCTAACCTGCACATCTTTGGACTGTGGGAGGAAACCCATGCAGACATGAGGAGAATGTGCAGACTTCACACAGACAGTCACCCAAGGCTGGAATCAAACCCAAGTTCCTGGCGCTGTGAGGCATCAGTTCTAACCACTGAGCCACTGTGCCACCTCATTATTGCTGGACTCTTATTCCAGAGATCCAGGTGACGTTCTGGGGACCTGGCTTTGAATCCCTCCGTGAAAGATGCTGAAAGTTAAATTGAATAGACATCTGGAATTAAGAGACTAATGATGATGATGAATCCATTGCCGATTATCAGAAAAACCTGTCTGTTTCACTAAAGTCCTTTGGAGAAAGAAACTGCCATCCTTACCTGGTCTGGCCTACATGTTATTCCAGACCCACAGCAATGTGGTTGACTCGTAACTGCCCTCTGGGCAATAAATGCTGGCCTAGCCAGAGACTTCCTTGTCCCTTGAATGAATAAAAATAAAATTCTCTATCTACATTATCAATTTCTTTAATCAACTTTCAAGATGACAGCGGAGTAGGGGAGCTGACCTTGGGATTCATCCGCTCCTGTTAGCTTTCTTCCTCTTTTTTCCATATTTTTACTTTTGCTCTCTCTTTTTTTTTCGCTTTTTTCCTTTCTTAAAGTCTGGAGAGTGGCATGTGAAGGAGGTAGCCTCCAGCCCTGCAGTGGCAGCAATGCCAGGGGGACCAGCTGGACAAGGCCCCAGCCCAGCCCAGGGTCTCCCGACGAGCAAGGAACAGGTCCCAAGCTGACTCCCCTGTCCAGGTCTCGCGAGCTAGGCCAAGGCTCCAGGTGTGCAGCTAGGCCCGGTGCCTGAAGGACGAGAAGGTTGGTTTCGGCCTAGTGTGACGATCTCCCTGTGTGGCAGTCTTATCCCAGTATGGAGGTCTCGTTCCCATGTGGAGGCCTTCCTAGTCTTTGGTATCCAGGTATTTCAACAGTCTGGCAGGCAGGCAGGCTTGGCCCGGTATGGCTTCTTTGTCTTCGGTTTCGTCCCAACTACACCTTCAGGGTATCCCATCGTTCCTTAATCAGCTTTCCCTGAGCCCAGGACCCGGTAACTGAACTGTGATGAACTTTTTTTATTATAATGTGTGACTTCTATCATTGATGTAGGCACCATGATGGGGCCATTTATAAAACCTTTTATTGTATTTTTCATGTAAAAGTACACATGACAACAAATTTCCATTCTATTCTATTCTTAAATGCCTCCGTTAGACCATTTCTTAACCTTTTAATTTTAAAAATCTCAAACCAAGGTGAAGGTTGATAGGAAAAGCTGTAGCTGAACAATGAGGAAAGAGAAGATGATGTGGGTACAGTCGGGATGTATTCCCTCAGAAAGGGAATGGTGGGGCAAACAACGCCAGAGTTCACTGGATGACAAAGCGAATAGAGAAAAAGTTAAAAAAAGAAGTGAGCAAATAAATCAATATTACATGGAAAATACAACTGAGAGCCAAGCTGCAAACAAATGGTTCAGAAGGCATTGACAAAGCAAATATGAGAACAAATGAGGAATGTTGAGGAAAGGTTGGCAGTTAATGTGAAGTGAAATCCTGGAGTATTCTATCATCACAGAAATAGGCAAAATGATGGTAAAAGGAGAGGTAACGCTGAATAGCGACCAACAAACAAATTTGCACGTACAGTTCAAGAGGCATGGCTGAAGTGTTAAATTAATATTTTGCATCTATGAGACAAATGTATTGGAGGTCTTGGCGACAGACAAGGAAACCCAATCACTAGAAAGGTTGAAAACTGATGAGGAGGATGCATTGAATTAGCTATTGATACTTAAATTTAATAAGGCACTGTGATCATATCAGATGCATCCAAGATAAATGTGAGAATGAAAATTGGAGAGGCACTAACAATAGTCTTTCAAACTTGCCTAGATTCATGGGTGGTGCATGAGGACTGGAGAATTGCAAACATTGCACAGTTGTTAAAACTAAGTTGTCAGGATAAGTCCAGCAATTACAGACCAATCAGTTTAAGTTCGGTTTTGGGGAAACTGCTAGAAACAATTATTGGAGATTGGATTAATAATCATCTGGAAAAATATGGGACAATTTGAAAGAGCCAGCATAAGCTTGACAAGGGAGTTGAAGGAACCCTCTCACATTTCCTAGTCTAGTTTTCCTGTGAGCTCGTTTGGTAAGATCACAACTGGAATATTAAAGAAGTGGGGTGGGCTGTTAAACAAAGCTTTTTTTTTCCCTTTATTCATTTACAGGATGAGGGTATCACTGGCTAGACAGCACCTACTGTCCAATGGGCAATTAAGAGTCAACCACATTGCTATGGGTTTGGAGTCACATGTAGGCCAGTTAGCAGTTCCTTCCCTAATGGACATTAGTGAACCAGATGGATTTTTCCAACAATCGATTCATGGTCAACACTTAACTTGTATTTCCAGATATTTATTGAATTCAAATTCCACCATCTGCTGTGGCTGGATTCAAACCCAGGGTCCAGAACATTATCTGGATCTCTTGATTAAGACTCCAGTGATAATACCACTAAGCCATCATCTCCCTGATATTTAATAAGCAATAACAAGCATTAATTGGAAACTCACTGCTGATTAGAAGGAATCTCACCATGCCACTTGGGAAAAGCTTACAACATGTGATGAGAATATATTGACTTCAGAGTGAGTCTCACTGAACATCTCACCCTATTCTGCCATTCTCACCATAACCAATGTCACTTAGATATTGATAAAATTTCTCACACAGTGTTTTGTAAAAAGAAACAAATATGAGGTGAGAACAAACTTTTCACACAGTGGATAGAGGATCGCACTGCCTGGAAATGTGGTAAAAGCAGATTCAGTTACGCAGTCAAGAGGGCACAGGATGGCTATTTAAAAAGAAATCATGTAGACGGTTACAGGGAAAAAAGAGAAGATTGATAAATGTGCAGAATGTCAGTGCAACTGCAAAGAAATGAATAGCCTCTTTCTGCATTATAATTATTCTGTGGTTCTGAGTTCATGCAAATTCTTCTCACAACCAACATGCTTAGCCCTCATATTATTTTGTTTTTGGCTATGTTTCTCCTTTGCTGACAACTGCTCTGAAAGGTTTGGACTTGCTTAGAATAAGAAGGTGGCTCAGTCTCTTTCATTTTTCTCATTATACTGTTGCAAAAATCCATAATTTGAGATTTTTGAAGATTTGTTGGCAACATTTTCTTATACAGAAAGAAGTGCTTCTTTAAGTGACTCAGGATGGACTTGTAATCTCTTTCCAGTCTTCCCTGTGGCGCAGGTCCATGATGTATTCTGTGTCCTGATTTTGTTTCAAGATCTTGATGACCCTAAGTTTTACTCTACAGCAATACAACCAACATGAAATCAGAGAAAGTCCTGAGCAATGTCTTTCGAATATTAAAAAGGCTTGAATAACATCTTACTTCAGCGAGGTTCTTTTCTGCCCAACCTTAACATTCTTTTCTGCACCATTTTTTTCTCTTTGGCTATACAACAGAACAGTAATTTGTCACTCGGCGATATTTCTGAGGGCAATGACATGGTACTATAAATATCCTACTCTTCCTTTTACATTCAGGCATCCAGTCCAGGCTAACGTACTATCATCAGCTGTTAATATGGGTTTTTATAACCTTTTTTTGTCTACAGAAGACAGGAATACATTAGAGTCCAAAATGTGACACCAATATTAACTTCTGATTGCAATTATGTTAACTGCTTCAAGCCAGAATATAAGCAGTCATAGTGACTGATACATCCCTAATAATAAATACATAGATCTACTTCGCAATTGAAACACTAATATTTGATGTTATGAAAAAAAGATTCTATCGTTTCTTGGCTATGGTAATTTATTCTAATTTCAATGCTTTCAATGTTCTTTCCAAGAATAGTGTTGACTTTGAAACTCACAAGACCTAGCATCTTGCCTGCCAGTAGGCCTGTATTAAGATATCTTTCAAGGTAAGTGGAAATCCATGAGATAGAAATACGATGGGTGCAACAAAAATTCAGAAAAGTTAATCATAACATTTATCAAGATAAGGACCGTTCACATGAAGAAAATTTTGTTTCCTTCCAGCCAACATGTTGTGTCCCAGTCAGAAGCAGAGTGGTTGTACCACCTTTGGGTACTCGACCCCAAGTAAAATAGAAGACAAAACACTTCAGCATCCATATCACCATTTGTTAGTGTTCAAACTTATGTGACATAATTTTAAGAAAATTCCAATTTATTACAACTTATGAAAAAACCTTCAGAAAGCAATTTTTCCTCCAGAAACTTGCTCTCTTATTAAATAATTGTGTCTTAACAGAGAGATCCCTACCACAGAATTACATTCACATACATAAAATAACATTTTCATTGAATCATTACAATTATGACTTTCTTTTCCCAGAAATAAGACTGAAAATTGAAACTGTACCTCTAAAGTATGTATATATTATTTATAGATCTGTGGATTTATTCTCCATATATCTAAGTAACATATGTTTGTGTCTTTGTCCCTGTCAATTATAAAATCTAATGCAGTTATGAGTTCATTGAATTACATCAAATACAATTTTGTTGTACATAATTGGTGTATGTTCTTAAATACTAGTTAGGTCACAAGCATTTCATAACTTCATCTAAGTTCAGTATAGTCCCTTGAGTTATACCATAGCCCTTGGACGATATGTACTGCTGCTCAATAGATAGAAAAACAGGTTGTGTTTTAAATTGTATCAAGTAACAGGTACTCATTTTTCAAATGTGTAGGTCACAAATTATTGAACCACAATTTTAATTTTAAAATCTTGCCTGCACAATAATTTACTTAATTAACCTGATGAAGTGTTTGAGACAGACATGCAAAGTTCTTCAAAAACCCCAGTTCTGGCATGGAATACAATATTGTTACTATTAAGCCATTAGCAGATAAGACAAAAGCAGACATGATTCAACAGAAATGGTTAAATAAATTAATGCAGCTGAACTTTTAATCTGTCAAGCCTCTTCTAAGTATGTAGCCTTTATGCATGAAGTGACTATTCTGTTGGTCAGGCAGATTGACTGATTACAGTGATCTTTTGACTAATATGTGGCAATTTAGTTAGCATAAAAATGCACTTCACTCAGTAAAATAAACACTTTCCAATCAAGTTACTTTTCAAGTGGCTTACTTATTATGAAGACATATCCGTTGATACTAATTAGTTTCCACAAAGGTCTAGTCAACACCCACATCAACCCCACTCCCCTCCACCCCCACCTCCAATCATTAACACTGCTGTAATGCCTGCACCCTCCTCTTGAGTGCTGTGGACAGTTCTGGATACCCATGCTACCCAAACATGCATTGAATTTGAAAAGAGATTCCCAATCCTGTCAGAGTATTGAAATGGCCTTAGTTAAAATCACAAACAACATAATAAAGCAAAATTCTGCAGATGCTGTAAATCTAATATAAAAGCAGATAATTCTGGAGATATTCAACATGTCTAGGAGAATCTGTGATGCTGATTCTCCTATGGCATTTCATTATTCATATTGGAATAAGTTTTAAGGAATTAATGAAAGAGATATTTGAAGAAGAGTGAGTGAATTTAGTCAAGGATGTAGTTTTTAACCATCACAGTGTTGAAAAGGCAGGTTGGTTTGGGGAGATTTTCTGTGTTGAAAGCTAGGGTTAATGTTTCAAGCCATTGACCAAAAGCACCGAGCTACATTTTTCTCTTTACTTAATGCCCTCATATTTCACAACTTCTCTATCCCTCACATGTCATTTCTACTTGTCTGATTTACAGGCAAGGATGAGCCACAACTTTCTTTACTTAGACATGGGGAAAGCCAAAAAAACCATCATCTTTATTCAACATTACAGAATGATTTCATTCCCTATCCCAGCTACTTTTTTCAGGTTGAATTAACCTGTTTACTACCTCAAGATTTTAGTTGACAATGTTACCAAATACAAAGCCTTTTTATCATAAAGACTGCCTATTTTCACCTCTATAACACTAACCATTCCCACCCTCATCCCAGTCCATCTACTCTTGAAGCCAAGTCTCCAGATCTGATTATCTCAATGCTCAGAAAGGACCGTATAACATCCATCTTCTGTTAACCTCTGATGCCCATATCCCACCATGCATTCTGTTTTATTCTCCCAACACCTTTGTGAGCTAACTTTTATATCTGACAGTCTTCATATATTTCTAATTTATAATTCTCATGCTTGTATTCAAAGCCCTTATATTTCCCACTTCCTTTATTCTTCTTCAGCCCTGCACTTATCCCAGAAATGTGCACTCCGTAAACTCTGAGCATGTGCATTCCCCCAATTCATTTGCCAAATGTGCATTCAGGTTTATGCTTTCAACGCTGAAAATCCAATCTGCCTTGTCAAACCGCTGTGACCATTAAAAACTGTGTCCTTGGCTACATTCACTCACTCTCCTTCAAATACCTCTTTCACTAACTCCTTAAAACTTAGCCAATATGAACAATGAAGTGCCATAGGATGTTTTTTCTACTTTAAGTTGTTCTACATTGCTTGCATATGTGATCTCAAACAGATGTTTGATCACTTCTTCACAAATGTAAAGTTCCTAATGCCTATTTTAGACATAGCCTCTGGAAGTTTCTTATACTGCCTTTGCTATGCAACTCTCTTATTATATTGGGTGCTTAGATCCCATTTTTGTGCCTGTTAACTGTGTGGTGGTACCTCGGTTTTATTATCTATTGCAGACAAATGAGAACATTATCACCTACAATATGTCCTTTCAAGGACTACCCTCATCCTGACTTTGAAGCACATCACAGTTCTTCCACTGAGTCAAAATCCAGGAACTCTCTCGCTAACATCGCTGTGGGTTTATTTACACCATATGGACTGCAGCAGTTCAGGAAGGCAGCTCACCAACACCTTCTTCCAAGGGCAATTAGGCATGGACATAAAGGTTTGCCTTGCCAAAGATGCTCACATCACAAAACTAAATAATTTTCATGCACTTGAAATTGATGGGAAGTTCATAAATCTGCAAAAATAATAGAGAAAATGACTTTTTGCTTCAAACTCCAAACATTCTCTCTTCATTTTGTGTTTCAGCTGACGGTTCATTGTGCATCCTTTTGGTGCAGAGAATGTTGATTTGGAAACTTGCCAAAGCTGTGAGCCAATTTACACAGTGTGATTTTACTGAAAAACTCAGAAACCCTACTTTAAAAACAGTATGTCAGGCCAATTGCACACTTTCCAACCTTCAGAAAATTTTACAGGAGTGAACTCTCAGCCAGCTGTTGAAGGTGTGAGGTCTGGTAATTCCTATGGGACAGCTTTAGAGATCCATGAGATTGGACATGTTAAGCTTTTCATTTATTCTGACTGGGACTAAATGTACCAGTAAATTGAGTTATTGGAGATATTTGCCTAGATTTAAAAATGCAGATCGTTCTTCAGAAGATGAAATGGTGTTGGAAAGTCTGTCTCCTTTGTTGTACACCATCAATTCCTTTTGACAGTTAATTTTGCTGCCTTTTTACCCTACAGACCTTCTGCTTTGTACTTTCCTCTCTTCCCTATCCTTTGTATGACTCTTTACTTGCTTAAAACCTGTTAAAGCCCTCACTTCATGTTAAAAAGCAAAAGGTGAAAATCTTTTAACTCCATTTACTGGCAGTGATAACATTGATGATTGTGTTAATGTATGGAATCCTAAGACCTGGGCTAATGATCTATAAATCTGAGCTCATGTTCCATATGATAGAACATAGAACATAGAACGTAGAACAGTACAGCACAGAACAGGCCCTTCAGCCGACGATGTTGTGCCAACCACTGATCCCCATGTATGCACCCTCAAATTTCTGTGACCATATGCATGTCCAGGAGTCTCTTAAATGTCCCCAGTGACCCTGCCTCCACAACTGCTGCTGGCAATGCATTCCATGCTCTCACAACTCTCTGTGTAAAGAACCCACCTCTGACATCCCTCTATACTTTCCTCCAACCAGCTTAAAACTATGACCCCTCGTGTTAGTCATTTCTGCCCTGGTAAATAGTCTCTGGCTATCGACTCTATCTATGCCTCTCATTACCTTGTATACCACAATTAGGTCCCCTCTTCTCCTCCTTTTCTCCAATGAAAATAGTCCGAGCTCAGTCAACCTCTCCTCATAAGATAAGCCCTCCAGTCCAGGCAGCATCCTGATAAACCTCCTCTGAACCCTCTCCAAAGCATCCACATCTTTCCTATAATAGGGCGACCAGAACTGGACACAGTATTCCAAGTGCGGTCTAACCAAAGGTTTATAGAGCTGCAACAAGACCTCACGACTCTTAAACTCAATCCCCCTGTTAATGAAAGCCAAAACACCATATGCTTTCTTAACAGCCCTGTCCACTTGGGATCTATGTACCTGCACACCAAGATCCCTCTGTTCCTCCACACTGCCAGAATTCTATCCTTAATTCTGTACTCAGTTTTCAAATTCGACCTTCCAAAATGCATCACCTCGCATTTATCCAGGGTGAACTCCATCTGCCACCTCTCAGCCCATCTCTGCATCCTGTCAATGTCCTGCTGAAGCCTACGACAGCCCTCTATACTGTCAATGACACCTCCAACCTTTGTGTCGTCTGCAAACTTGCTGACCCATCCTTCAATCCCCTCATCCAAGTCACTAATAAAAATTACAAACAATAGAGGCCCAAGGACAGAACCCTGTGGAACACCACTCACCACAGACTTCCAGGCAGACTATTTTCTTTCTACTACCACTCGCTGTCTTCTGTTGGCCAGCCAATTCTGTATCCAGACAACTATGTTCCCCTGAATCCCATTCCTCCTGACCTTCTGAATAAGCCTACCATGGGGAACCTTATCAAATGCCTTCCTTAAGTCCATATCCACCACATCCACAGCTCAACCCTCATCAACTTTTCTAGGCACATCCTCAAAGAACTTGATAAGGTTTGTGAGGCATGACCTGCCCCTCACAAAGCCGTGTTGACTGCATTTAATCAAGCCATGCTCTTCCAGATGGTCTCAAATCCTATCCCTCAGAATCCTTTCTAACACCTTGCAGACGACAGACGAGAGACTTACTGGACTGTAATTGCCGGGGATTTCCCTATTTCCTTTCTTGAAGAAAGGAATTACATTTGCCTCTCTCCAGTCCTCAGGTACGACTCCAGTGGAGAGCGAGGATGAAAAGATCTTCGCAAGTGGCAAAGCAATTGCATTTCTCGTTTCCCAAAGCAGCCGAGGACAAATCGGGTCCGGGCCTGGCGACTTGTCAATCTTAATGTTTGACAAAATTTTCAGCACCTCAGCTTCCTCTATCTCTATCCATTTCAGCATGCACACCTGCTCTTCAAAGGTTTCATTCACTACAAAGTTTGTTTCTTTCGTAAAGACAGAAGCAAAAGACTCATTTAGGGATTCCCCTACCTCCTCAACAAGGTAGAACACTAAATATCAAACCTCACTCATGCTACAGTTGTCACCAAAGTTAAAGATCTTTACTCAGAGAGTAAAGCCTGCAACAGTAAAAGACTGACCAACTTTAAGGGCATTGAAATAGTCATTGAATAAACATATGGATGAAAATGTAATAGTGTAGGATAGATAGGCTTCAGACTGGTTGCACAGGTCAGTGCAACATCGAGGGCCCAAAGGGCCTGTACTGTGCTGTAATTTTCTATGTTCTATTTTATAAAAGCACACAAAAGTCCCCAACCAAACTGATGTTCAGACCAAAGTTGGCAAAAAATATGGAACAGGTTTCTGTACTTAATAAGAATTATGATTTCTTCCAAATATATGGATTTTAGCTACAGATATCAATTATGAACCACTGTCATATAACTCTACTCGTTAAAATTCTAACCTCCCGAAAAAACTCCTCCTACATACATGAACATTCCAGCAGGCACAAGAAAAGGGTGCTACAGGCAGAACGAGAGATGAGGAAGACAGTTCAATGGTTTCTGTCTATAGGATTGCCTGAGATGATGCTTTTGTCTTGGAACAATTTGTTGCTTCTCGATTTTTCTTCTCGATGAACATTCACTTGCTTTCAGGAATCAATCTTAGGGATGGTGCAGATTTGTGGGTGGAAATTCATCCTGTCATCATGTATGACACAAAAGTCATGAATGAACTGGTTCAGAGTCAGCCATTTGCCAGGGAGAGGAGTTGAGTTTGTGGCTTGGGAATGGAGTTTGTAAATGTAATTGAATACAACCACTTTGGTCTTCACAATAGTTAGATTAGTGTGTGGATGGTAGTAATGGCAAGGTGGGTTAAGTATTGATTCTGCTAGTCTCGTATTGGGTATTGTTCATGAATTGTGGTGAATTAGAGACGAAGGATAAACTAACAGAAATGGTGGTGAGGTACAGCTGAATATTATCAATGTACATCTGAAAATGGATACTATAAAAAGCTGAATTTTCATGAGGTTGAAATGATTATGGAGCCATTTAAAATGGTTGGATGTAATTCAGGTACTGTTGGTCCCATTCCTGACTTTAGCAACGGAAATTTTGGAAACAACCGGAAATACAATTGCCCTTTCCACATATTGTGCCTGCTTGATTGAGAACCCAGACCAAGGAAAGCAAGAATTCAGCAGGAATTGTGATTGTTGACTTTGCTTCATTGGCATCAAGTGAAAGATCTGCAATCTGTTTTGTGAAATTTCAATGTTAATTTTGATAAGATTATGTGACATCAAATGTTTGAAACCTCAGTCATTGATTGTAATATTTTATCTGATTGACATTTTGATAGGGTTGTAGGAAAGCAATGTTTCTCTCAAAAAATATTTTGAAAGGGTGTTTTCTTTTCACAACAGTTCCATATTTGTCATTTTTAATAAATGGTTCATTGATTATGAATGTAGTGCAAAGTGAATGAATGTGAATGAACCTAGAAGGAGCATGAGTTGGCACTGAGAGTACTGGGTGGGTCTGGAGTTTTTTTTATAGAATCCCTACAGTGTGGAAACAGGCCCTTTGGCCCAACAGGTCCACACCGACACTCTGAAGACTAACCTACCCAGACCTATTCCCCCGACCTTAAGTTTACCCCTGACTAATACACTTAACCTATACATCCCTCAACACTATGGGCAATTTAGCACAGTCAGTTAACCCAACCTGCAAATCTTTGGACTCTGGGAGGAAACTGGAGCACCCGGAGGAAACCTACAGAGACTCAAGGAGAATGTGCAAACTCCACACAGACAGTCGCCCAAGGCTGGAATCAAACCTGAGTCCCTGGCGCACAACCCCAAAACAGAGAGTTTAGAGAGTCAAACAGCTTTTATTGCACAAAGTCCCAGAGAACTACTGCAGACTTCCTTACTAGCTTACCTCGCCGTTTTTGAAAAAAAGACCATTACTGTTTGAAGGGCATGCTCACAGTACAATGGGAGGGCATTGTCATCAGTAATTTCTGTATTATCATCTCTGGTACCTTTGGACCTTGTCTCAGATTGAAGAAATTGCCACCTGTTCTGAATTAGATATATATCCCATCAACATTTCTAACAAATGCTCTGGACAGAATGACAGCGCAGAATATACAAAAGAGTCTTGGTGTTATAACACATTTGCTTCATCCCACGTATTACGAAAAAGCAATCTGTATATCCATCACAATTAGTGAACAAGGCCACCTTTCTATTGTGAAACTGCTGTATCATAATTGCAACTCAATCAGGACATCCAAATTTGGCAAAAATTGTTCATCAAACCTCTCTATTCTGTTAAAGGTATTTGGCAAGTCAATAAAGGCAAAATAGTGTGCTCTCTATGGTTTGCGGCCATTCTCTAGTATTTGCTGAAGGTTGCAAATCATGTTGCAAGTGTCTTTGCCTTTGTGGAACCTACTTAGACCTCCTGGCAGTACATGATCTGCTCGGTGACTTAGCAGTCTGTTGAACATTTGCAAGAATCGCATGCACTGCAACTTATCAATAGCAAAGTTTCCTTTTAAAGGTTGTTTCTTTCAAAGCTATCATGTATTTTAATTCAGGTCTATTGGCCTGACATTACAACTTGTCGATTGTTGAGAGCATTATTGAAAGTCTTAATTCAAATATCAGCCTTGCCTGATATTCCAATAGCTTCCCTCATGGAGCTATACTAGAACTAAATAGGAAATAAAGGTAGGTAAGAAGGCACTTTTTTTTCTTTTCAAGGGCTCTTCTTGAGGGCTAACTTTTGTTTCTCCAGTGTTTTATTTTCCAATCTGAATAATTAAGTTAGTAGGTAGTGCAGTCACACTGCAACAATGTTTTGTGTACTTGTGTTAACACATGGACTATTTGGATTCATTCTTCTAATTCTGCTTCTATGTTTTCAATAATTATCAATTATCCATGAAATTTAAACCACAACACATAAGGAACTTATTAGTCTCCTAGACATCACAGTAATGTTGGCACAAGAAAACAGGCATACGTTAGCAGTGAAAGCTAATTTTTGAATAAGTGACACACTTCTGCACACACAAAAATTTATCATTCTAAAAATATACTCAGTTAGGTGAGGTACAGCTAATGCACTCCTATTGCATCTTCGCAAGGTTGGAATGTTTCAACCAGTTGTTATAGATTTACTGATCTCAGACCTCAAACTTAGATTTACATTTAATAATTGACAGTGTTCGTTACAATTTGAATTCAATAAAAATCTGGAACTAAAAGTGTAATGATGACCAAATCCATTGCCAATTGTCAGGAAAAATTCATCTGGTTAACTAACATCCTTTGGGGAAGGAAGCTGAGAACCTTACCTGCTCTGGCCGACATGTGACTCCAGACCCACAACAATGTGCTTGACTCTTAACTGCCCTCTGGGCAATTAGAGATGGACGGTAAATGCTGGCCTAGCCAGAAATTCCCTCATCTTGTGAATGAATAAAAAAAACCACGCATTTCCCCAAATATTAGCTCCTAAACGTTTGCATTTTTAACTGAGATTGCTTATTCATTTGTAAATAATTCATTATCATAGTGATTCTAAGTGTACCTTCTTCCTAGTTAGCTGTTGGCAAGCTTGAAACTGTTCTTCCTTTTTGAAGCCTTCTTCTCCTTTCTTTACCCTTGCAGCTTCCTCATAGACGTCCTTCCAACCTCATTCACTATCCTAGCCACCTCGCAATTTCCCTGTCTCCCCTTTCAGCTTCTGTCTCCACACTCATTCTCCCTCCTTGTCACCACCCCTGCAGCCTTCCTGTCTCTCACCCCTGCAACCCTATGTCCCCCGCCTTTCAGCTTTTATCTCACCTCACCACCATTCACCCTCCCCTGTCTCTACCCATCCCATTGCAGCCTCATCATCTACCCCACCACATCGCCGAGCCCTTCTCCCCTTCAGCATCTTGGGGACTGGTGGGTAGACACCCACTACTACCTTGGCAAAAACTCTGCTTCTGGCTGTGGCTCCTGATATGCCTGGACCTTGATCCTCAATGCCTTCCCCTTCCTGGCCTCGAAAACATAGCAGCTGGCAGCTAACTGCTGGGCGCCTGGCTTTTAGCCTTGCCCCCAGTAGATATTCAGCGACTCTCTCATTGCCAGCATTTAGTTAACTTTTGCACCACCCTTGTTGCTGGTTGTGAGTAATGAGCATGGGAGAGGACCAGCCTGTGACTGGACGAGCACCCCCTCATGAGTTCCTTCCATTTAGCTTATGTGAGTGGAGTATGGGGTGAGTGGGGGTCTTTTCCCTCATTAGTGGCCTCCATGAATAATCTCTCTAGAGAATTTTGGGAATAGATTCATCCACCACCTCCACATATTTTGAGCACTGTTCAATAGAGTCATAGAGACAAAGAGAATGGAAACAGACCCTTCGGTCCAACTTGCCCATGTTGACCAGATATCCTAAATTAATCCAGTCGCATTTGCCAGCATTTGGCCTACATCCCTCCAAAGCCTTCTTATTCATGTATCCATCACATAACGTTTAAAGTTGTAATTGTACCTTCAGAAATGAGGACATTCTGGCTAAGTTTACAGATGATACAAAGATAGGTGGAGGAGCACATTGTATTGTGGTGGCAGGAAGGCTGCAGAAAAATTTAGACAGGTTTGGAGAGTGGGCTAAGAAGTGGCAGATGATATATAATGTGGGAAAATTTTACTTCATGCACTTTGGGAGGAAGAATAGACTATTTTCTAAATAGGGAGAAAATTCATAAATCTGCAGTATAAAGGGACTTGAGATTCCAAGTCCAGGATTCTCTTAAGATAAATTTGCAGGCGGTGTCAATGATTAGGAAGGCAAATACAAGGTTGTCATTCATCTCGAGAGGACTAGAATGTAAAGGCAGGATGTACTTCTGAGGCTTCATAAAGATCTGGTCAGACCACACTTAGAGTATTGTGAGCAATTCTGAGCCTTATACCTCACTGGCCTTGGAGCTGGTCCAAAGGAGGTTCACGAGAATGATCCCAGGAATCATAGGCTTAATATATGACATATATTTGTGGACTCTGGGTCTATACTCAATTGAGTTTAGAAGGATGAAGGGGGGATCTAATTGAAATTTACAGAATACTGAATAGCCTGGACAGAATGGATATCGGGAAGATGTTTCTATTGGCAGGAGAGACAGGACCCAAGGGCACAGCCTTAAAGTAAAGGAAAGACATTTTAGAAGGGAGATGAGGAGAAACTTCTTTAGCTAGAGAGTGTTGAAACCGTGAAATTCAATGACACAGAGGGCTTTGGAGGCCAGGTCAATGAGTATATTTAAGGCAGAGACAGGTAAGTTCTTGATTGCCAAGGGGATCAAAGATTATGGGGAGTAAGCAGGAAAATAGGGCTGAAAATATACAACCTGATCCACAATCTGAGCTACAAATCTTCTCCAAAACCAGTTGAAAGACTGTCAGCCATGACCAAATGGCCTAATTTCTGCTCCTATGGTCTTATGGCCTTATGGTCCTCTATCAGCTCTACACAGATCTTCAATTTACATAGCATTTACAGAACAGAATAAGCATTTGATCCAACCAGCTTATATTCACATTTAGATCTGACTATTAAAGGAATAAAAGGCCCATATATGCCTCATATATTAAGAACATTGGAATTAAACCCCAGCTGGAATGAAACACATTCTAACCTTGAGGAAGGGCTGTTGACACTGTCCTTCCTCCAAATGCTGATCTAAAAGTTCCTTTGTTCAGAGTTTCAGCAGTTTGACAAATGTAGATCTCCTCTGGCTTTGAGTTCTCTTGTCATATTTGGCACTTTTTAAGTTAGTTCACAACATCTGTAAAGCAGTGCCACATATATTGGTGCCGCGTAATGCACAGACACAGTGAAATAGACCTATGCCAATTCAAAACCCCATGCTGTTCCTATAGATTTGAATGGGTGACTGAATTTGCCTGAAGTTAAATCAGGAGAAATAGGAAAGGTTAAATGTAAAATAATGTACTGTTGTCATGACATCCATTTCCTTCTCTATTTCCAAAGCATAGAAAAATCAAAAACACAAGTTCAAGTTATAAAAGAAAAGACAATGTGGGACAAGGATCACCTTCTCTTCAATTCGTGTGGATAAGAAACTACATTCCCCTCCTGAGAATCACCAGGATAGGCATTGACTTCACTATACCAAAGTTCTGAAGGATTAACACATGCTTTAATAATCTAATACACATCTAATACTGAGTTTTACATCCAACCTCAGAAAAAATGCTCAGAACTTTTTTTGCTTTAATGAAATACCTTATTAATATCTGTATTTTCATAATAAAGTAATTACAATGGGCCTTGCAATGTTGGCTCAGTTAACAGAGAGAAACACATGGAAGTTGTTTGGACATTAATCTCTCCAAGTCTTATGTTGAGTGGTTAAAAAAAATGTCTGAAGGAGCCATGAAGGAATTAAACTCTTGGTACCTACCACTATTCAAATGAATGGCCAGTTTGGATTTCAAATAAGTAAAGCAAACGTTAGACTAGAAGGCTTTCATATACCTAATTCTTACCCTTTTATGTCAGCAGCAATGGATCTAAAGACTTCCCTCCTATAGGTTGACAAGGACTGGACAAATATTTCAGGTAATTATTTTTGAATTTGTTGCCCTTTGAAAGCAAAGGCATAATATTTGTGGCAATTGCTTTCTTTATTAATATACATGCTAGTCAACATAATGTATTCAGCAAAATTTGCTGAGATACTTTCTTTGGTGTAGAGTTTGATAGATTTATATTAGGGATTATAACCTAAATCAGTGGATTCATCCTTTATTATTCATGTTGTCCTGTGTTCAAGCCCGTTTTGATACGTGAAACTTCGCTTATCCTGGTATTATTACCTAATTTAAACTTTGCTTCCTTAATGTAAGGAGAGCTCTTCCAGCCTTATAACACTGGTTTCAAATTTCAAAACTACATGTGCCATGAATCCAAGTAGTTGTCATGACTACCAAAAATGGTATCTATGCGTGGAGCCCAGCTGGTACAGGTTTTTTTTAATCCTTTGCTGCTTGTGCCAAGGCAACATATGCTGCAAAGGTTTCCGCAGATAGATTTGCACTTGCTCTGGGGCAGACCCATCAGCTAAAAATTGTCCATGTAAACAGAAACTCTTCCAGGGCAATAACCGAGTCAGCAGCTGATGAGCAGGAAGGCTTACATAGACCTATAGTCAAAAGTAACATACCAATCCCCAATTCCCAGACAGGGTGATCCCATAGCAAGCTTCATTGCTCTGTAAACCTGAACTTGCAAGGGATGTAGTCTCCCCTACTAAAGAGTAATCAATTATTAGATTAGCTCATTTTATGAATTGGTTGTAGTAAGGTTAAAAAGGAACATTACTTTTCAATTAACTTTTCTCCCCTCATATTCACGAAGGCTGTATATGATTAAAAAAGAACTATACAACTAAGGGAAGAATTCTCCAAAGATGAAGGGCTCAGCTGTCAGCTGGAGAGTAAGCGACAGATATGCGTTCCTTCCTTTGGGAAAAAGCCCATCGAATTATGAGCCAATCAACAATTAACAGGCCACGGATGGGTCTTCTGTGCGATCAGGACCTCAGGGCCGGAAAATCTCACCTGCTCAGAGCTGCCATCCAATACAGGCTGCTCAAGTGTGCCAATGGGAAGACAGTGGTTGCTGACAGAATTACAACCATTAGAGGCATGGAGCGACCCAGGCTCTAAGTGATTGCTGGCACATGAGGTTTCATGTGATGTGGGACATCAGGGGATGCAGGTACAGTGGGTTGGCAGCAATAGTAAGGGGTGATTCTCAACAGGACCCCTTTCCTATGCTGCATGCCTTGATCAGGCACTGAGTGCCTTAACACCAGCTGCAGGATGCGACATAAGTAAGAATTGATTTTCTACTTAAAGACCTCAACTGGTGAAGGGTGCAAATGTTAGCCAACCATGTAGGGGATAAGGCAGGTTATGACAGAGATACAAACAATTTATACAGAGGTGTTGGTAGGTTAAGTAAGTAGGCAAAAAGTTGGTAAATGGAGTATAAAGTGGAAAATGTGAAGTTGTTCATTTTGAAAGGGAGAACAAAAGAACAGACTATACCTTGAATGGAGCAAAACTACAGAAAGCTGCAACACAAAGGGACTTGGGACAAACTTGTATATGAAACACAGAAAGCTAGCAAGCAGGTAATCGGGGAGGGGGGTGGTGGTGCGGGGAGCAGAATGAAATGTTGGCCCTTATTTCAAATGAGTTGGAGTATAAGAGTAGGGAAATCTTATTGCAATTGTACTAGGTGCTGGTGAGACCACACCTCGAGGATGGTGAACAGTTTTGGTCCCCTTATTTCAGAAAATATATTATTTCATTGGAAACAGTTTGGAGAAGGTTCATTAGGATGATCCCTGATATGGAAGAGTTGCCTTATGAGCAAAGGTTGGGACTCTACTCATTGCAATTTAGAAGAATGAAAGGTGATCTCATTGAAACATATCAGATTCTGAAGGGGCTTGACAAAGTAAATCAGAGGATGCTTCCCCTCATGAGACAGTCTGAGACCAGAGGACATAGTCTCCGAATAAAAGGTGGCAAATTTAAGACTGAGATGAGAGGCATTTCTTCTTTCAGAGGGTTATGAGTCTTTAGAACTCAACAAAGAGCATTGGGACCTCATCCTTGTTTATGTGTAATACTTAGATTCGTGATCAATCGGGGAATCCAGGGTTACAGGGACAATGCAGGAAAGTGGATGTCATGAATGTCAGATCAGCCATTACCACATTCAATAGTGGAGCAAGCTTGATGTGCTAAAGGGCCTACTCCTTTTCCTATTTCTTCTAGACTTATGGTCTAACCTTTGGCCTTCTTGTTGTTGACATATTTGAGATGTGTCATGGCTATAGGTCAGAACTCTGAAGTACTGTGGACATTTTTAATTGTTGTTCCAAAATGTGTTTCTCAAAGGAGAGCTGATGCAGCTGACAATGGCTGCAAATGTAAATTAAGTGGGTGTTTAGGGAATTATACCCATGGAATGCCACACCTACAGATGTAAAGGGAACTTCAAACAACAATCTTTCAAAGAAAGAAGAAGCTAGAAGAGACAGAGTTCAGATCTCTTGTGACTACAAAGATAATAAGAGGCTGATGACACCCTGCTCAATAGCAAGTCACCACCTGTGAATTATATCCAAAACTATAGGCACGTTTTTTTCTGGTTTTCCTTTTGAAGAATACATAAGGCTAAGGTTAAAAAGTCAGTTTAAACTCTACTGGATGGTGCTAGTGGGATTGAATGTTCTTATATGTACCAGCCTGCCAGCCTGCCAGCCTGCGTTCAAGCATTTACCTGTGCCGTTCAAAGGTCATGCTGTATCTGTAGATTTGATTGGATGAGTGAATTTGCATGAAGTTATATCAGGACACTTTGAAAAGATTAAATGTTAAATAATATATTATTGTCATGACGTCCATGTCTTTCTCTATTTCCAAAGCACAGGAAGTCAAAAGCACAAGTTCACATTATAAAAGGAAAGTATCACTTACTCCTCAATTCATGAGGGTTAGAAACATACATTCCCCTCCTGAAAATCACCAGGATTGGCATTGACTTCATTACCCCAAACTTCTTGAGGATTAACACGTTTTTTAATAATCTAATACACATCTGTTACTGTTTTTTTTACATTAGATCTGGGAAAAATTGCTCATCTTTTTTTATTTAATGTAATATCTTACTAATATCTCTATATTCATAATAAAGTAATTACTATAGAACTTACAATGTTGGCTGAGTTAACAAAGGTACATAAATGGAAGTTATTTGGATGTTAATCTCTCTTAACATACTGTGAAGTTCATAGCCAGTGAATTACCCACTCATCATCCCCATGTTGCAGGTACAGGAAGACTCTGTCTCACTTCAAGTGCTGTAAGCTAGATAAAAGGAAACAGCAAAACAAAAGGACTCTGTCTCACCTCGAATGCTGGAATTCAATAATGCTCAAACAGAATCAGAACACCATAATCTCAACAAAACTGAGGATTATGAAACCAACTATTTAATTACCAACATCGCTATTGTTGGCAACTTCCACTGCAACAGCCTCAATGTTCTTCATAAATAATGAACAGGCTGATATGTATGTCTAAACTCAGCCACAGAGCAGCAAGCAAAAATCAAAAATAATGTTGAACTATGCTGCTGTCCGCTGAATATTTGATGTAGAATGTCTTGTGGAAACTGTACAGATCCCTGTTCAGAGGATAGCGTGCTCAGTATCAATCACTGGAATTTGAAGTGCATCAAAACCAAAGAGCAGAAAAGAGGTGTTGGGCTGACCTCAGATGACTGCAGTTCTGGTCACCACAGTATAGGAAGAATGTGATTGAACTAGACAGGGTGCAGAAGAGATTCTCTAAATATTGCCAGGGCCTAGAGCAATACAGCTAATAAGAAAGATTACATACACAAAGGTTATTTTCCTTAGTGCAGAGAAGGTTGAGGAATGATCTTATTAAGGTGCACAAAGTTCTGAGGAATATAGACAGTAGATAGGGAGAAACTTCTTCCCTTAGTAGAGGTCAATAATGAAGAAGTAGTTGTAAGGTATTTAATGAAAGGGGATTTACTAAATAATTTTTTTAACCCAGAGGTTTGTTGGTGTCTAGAATTCACTGCCTGAAAAGTGATAGGGCAGGAATCTTCAAGACATTTAAGAACTTTTCAGATGAACACTTAAAATGTCATAGCATTCAAGTCCATGTTAAAGGAAATCAGATTAGAATAGATCAATGTTTGATGACTGGCGCAGACAGGATGGGTCAAAGTGCCTCTTTCCTGCTGCAAATCCTCTATGATTCTATGACGCGATGACAGAATTATGATGACAAACTGAAAAATTTCAGGTCTTTGATTTTGAAAGGAGTCAACTGAGAGTTGATTACATAAATTAGTCAAAGGTACAAAAAAGCTAAGTCCAGACCATAGCTTTAACATAAACGTTCACAATGGGAACTGAGGCATATGTTCAAATTATTGAAAGGTAACAGGAGCACCAAAATCAGGAAAAATATTTCATGTAAATGAGATAGAACACAGTGACTAGAGATCTGAATAAGAATTTTGTGGGTTTTTTTACATTTTTATATGGGATGTAAAAATTGCTGGCAAACCTGGAATTGGCTACTCATGCTGAATTGTCTTTAAAAAGGTAATAGTGAGCTGTGTTTATGAAAACTCATTGGTCTGCAAGACGAATAACCAGCCATGACTTCATTGAGCAGACCCAATGGGCCAAATGGTCTACTTCCCTTTTTATCTCTTATTGTCTTATGGTCATTTCAAGAAGAGCTAAGAGCTAGCCACCTTCCTGTGGATCTGGAGATCTATTTGACCACCTCAAGTAAAAGTAGTATATATTGGTGAAGATATTGATGGGCTTTTATGAAACTCTAATAGTTAAAATCACCATAACTGATCTTATCATTTTACACCAGATTTACTCAATTAACAGAATTTAAATTCCCCTGGTATCATTGTGGGATTTGTACTCAAATCAGCAGATTTACTCAAATTAACTACAAATTATAAATCCATTAAATACAACATGCTATTGTTTCCAATAAATTAAAAGTGAAAGCCATGAAATCCTTTAGGTGATGGATAGGTTGGAGACTGTAGACTGGACTACTACAGATGAGACAGTATGGACTGAGTGACTTTTCTGATCCATTTGTCTTGTGATCTTGTCACCAGAGGAATTTGGGAAACTTTAAATATCACATTCAAATGTTCAAATCACAACATAACAATGAAACACAAAATGCAGAATTGGTGCATTGGTGCTCTCCTATGTCGTTGAGATTTTTCAACGATGCCTTTTATATTAACCATACAGAAAGTTTTCTGATGCAGATTTCTAGAATATTGTATTTTGAGAAAATTGCTTCCAGATACATGGAGGGTCATGTATAGGGGAAAGGCTTAACCATTATTGATAAGTCTGAGCTATTTGTGAATTCCTATGTATCTGTACACGGGTAGGTAACTGCACATATACATATTCCAGGATGTTAAGAAAATCCTTAAATTTCTGAATAGAAACTCTGATCAAATTCAATTGTTAACACCTTAATTCCTTACTTCATGTAGGGAAAAGAAAAGTCCCTCTCAAAATAACCAAAAAGCATTATACAAAAATAAATCAACCATTAAACACTTTGGTTAGACTTAATGATCATCTGAGCATGGCACAAATTTAATCATAAGAAATAGCTCTAGAGAAATAAATATAGGCTGGGAAATTTCCCTTGGCCTTGCTTATAATAAATCAAGAGATTTGCTGTTTGTAACAATCAGAGAGTGTCTCATGCAGTGAACAACATTTGAGTCATTGATTTACAATGACTAAGTAAATCAAATTCTGTTTTTGATAAATGGTGTTTTGTAGCTTTTGCTAATACCTGTGGGGATTTAATTTAACTATTTTGTTCATTATTTTTGTGAATGATACTTATACATATAAATGCAGGTGGAGTAACCTCTACACTGTTTTGCACTCTTGTGGCACAGTGGTAGTGTCCCTAACTCTGGGCTAAGAGACATAAATTCAAGTCCCACCTACTCTAGAGGTGTGTAATAGCATCTCTGAACAGGTTTATTAGGGGTTAAAAAGAGAAACTTTGGGAAACTGTGCACATTCAAGGACCAGTTCACATCCCATCTCTGAAACCCTTTAATGTTGTTCAATGGGCTGATGTGGCATTGATGCTTCTGCTACACAGAGCAGTGCTGAAATTTTTATGCCACAGCTTAGATCATGAACTCTGTGAAATACATTGAGAATTAGGCAGAAAATGCATAATTACATGGAAAATTTGTTATCTAGTGACATTGCTGAACCAAAAGTTAATACATAGGTACAGCAGAAAATGAAGAAGACAACATGATATTTATTGCAATGGGAATTGTCTAGACAGTCAGGATATTTTGCTGAAATTATGTAGAGTATTAGTGAGACTACACACTGAAGCATACAACATAGAAAATAGAACAATACAACACAGCAACAGGCCTTTGGCCCACCATGTCTCTAGTGACCATGATTCCATTCTAAACTAATCTAATCTCCCTGCATATGGTCCATATCTCTCTATTCCCTATCTATTTATGTGTCTGTCTGAATGCATCTTAAACTTTGTTAATGTATCTCTTTCTACCATTTCACCTGAACGTGTGTTCCAGACCTATCACCTTCAGTGTAAAGTCCTTTTCTTGCAGATCTCCTTTAAACTTTTCCCTTCTCAACTTAATTCCACCCCCCCCTGGTGTTGGACACTTCCACCCTGAAAAGAAAATTCAGAATATCCACCCTCTGCATGAAAAAATTGCCCCTTAGGTCCTTTTTATATCTTTCTCCTCTCACCATAAACCTAAACCCTCTAGTTCTGGACACCTCCACCCCAGGGAAAAGACTGTCTATTTACCCTATCCATGCCCTTCGTGATTTTATAAACCTCTATAAGGTCACCCCCTCAGCCTCCGATGCTCCAGGGAAAACAGCCCCAGCCTATTCAGCCTCTTCCTACAGCTCAAATCCTCCAACCCTGTCAAGATCCTTGTAAATCTTTTATGAACCCTGTCAAGTTTCACAACTTCTTTCTGATAGGAAGGAGATCAGAATTGCACACAATATTCCATAAGTGGCCTAACCAACGTCCTGGACAGTCGCAACATGACCTCCCAACTCCTGTACTCAATACTCTAACCAATAAAGGAAAGCATACCAAACATCTTCTTCACTATCCTATCGATCTGCGACTCCACTTTCAAGGAGTAATGGACCTGCATTCTAAGGCGTCTTTATTCAACAACACTCCCAGGACCTTACCATTAAGTATATAAGTGCTGCTAAAATTTGCTTTCCCTAACTGCAATATACTAAATTCAAACTTGATTGGAATTTGGTATTTGGGGGGTATAATTTAAACTGGCCCATTTCAAAATTGTTTTGTTGTTTCCAGGTAACCCAGCTGATCTAGCTTTCGACCAAGTTTTACATTGTCACCTTATTCAGAATGCTTGGTGCTGTCAGGTAGTTCTGCTAGCTTTTAACTCGCTTAAAGGTACAGTGCATCTTCATAACAATTATAATTGGATGTATGTAACGGTCAGAATTTGAAGACCATCGAGGTCTTGGAGGGTGGTGGGGTTGGAGGACATTAATTGAATTATCATTTAAAAATGAAGTCTCTTTATCAACTTTTCACATTTAATTATTTAATATGTCACAAAATGAATAAATTATCCAACATTAGTGTCACAGATACTTTTAAGGTACTTCTTTAAAGTTGCTCATGATCAACATATTTGTATGTGAGTTGTGCATTTCTCATCCTTGGAAAGAGAGAGTGAATTTGAAATAACCCTGCAGCAAAACCTTTTGTACTTGATAGGAAAGGTTAATATATTTCTGCATTTTTGTTCTGGAGATTACTAACCAAAGAATACCACATAACCAAAATTAATCAGAGATTAAGATAAGAACCGTGTATAAAAAATTAATCAGGTTTAGTCTCCATTGGCTCAGTACTTGCTTGTGGTTTCAAAGTTGAGGCATAATGGTGTCTGAAGTAAAGAATTTAGAATGACAGAAAAAGATTTTGAACAGCTGTAATGGCTTCCACTGCCAAAGATCTGCCAGATGTTGTTTTCATAGGTAAGGTCGAGATGGAATAAGGTGAGAGAGTAAGCACACATTTCTCTTTCAAAGAACTGGAGTGTGGCCTTCTTACAGCCTGGTTGGTCACAGCAGTCATTAGTAAGACTTGTTGAATCTCTCTCTCTCTCCCTCCCTCTCTCTTTCTCTTTCGTTGATGCAACCCACCTTGTTCAGCCACTCAGAAAAACACCTCAAGATGTCTCCCTCCTGCTGTTTCTGTGTACGTGGTTTCAGTTTGAATTTATAGGGAGAAGGTCAAGCAATTCTTGAAGTCCATTTTGAAAACAGTCTTTTAAAACAGTCTGAGGTTTTAAAATGTAGCTTGTAAAACATTTTTTTTTGAAAATTATAAAATCATAATTGCCAATTCTAATAGTGGTTATGATAATTTATACATTTTGGGTAATTATATACTATACTTTTTGTTCATGTTTCTCATGTTAAAAACAACATATCTGAGTATGAAAGTGTTAAAACAATGGCTTGAGATCATCTCAGCTGCTTAATTTGTCTTTGGTGGTACTGCAAAACATGTGATGTTGGACCACCTGCCCTTTCAGCACAGTTCCTGATGTATAATTATTTTATGGAGCTATAGGTTATGAGGCACCACCTCTCATGGGTGGCTGAGCCAATACTGCCCACTTTTTACACTGCCCAAAATAGATTCCTATAGTGCAAACCGGAACATTTATTCCACAGGACAACCTCTTACTTTTGAAGTTCAAGTTTTCTCCAGGACAGATTGTTGTCAGGGTTGGAGGATTTGAGCTATAGGGAGAAGCTAAACAGGCTGGGGCTATTTTCCCTGGAGTGTCGGAGGCTGAGGGGTGACCTTATAAAGGTTTACAAAATTATGAGGGGCATGGATAGGGTAAATAGGCAAAGTCTTTTCCCTGGGGTCAGGGAGTCCAGAACTAGAGGGCAGAGGTTTGGCGTGAGAGGGGAAAGATATAAAAGAGATCTAGGAGCAATTTTTTTTCACACAGAGGGTGGTATGGGTATGGAATGAGCTGCTAGAGGAAGTGGTAGAGGCTGGTACAATTGCAACATTTAAGAAGCATTTAGATGGGTATATGAATAGGAAGGGTTTGGAGTGATATGGGCTGGGTGCTGGCAGGTGGGACTAGATTGGATTGGGGTATCTGGTTGGCATGTACGGTTGGACCGAAGGGTCTGTTTCCATGCTGTACATCTCTATGACTCATAACCATTGCATGTCTGCAAGGCTGCATTTACCACGCATGTCTCATCCTGAAAGTATATTGGGCCTTCTCATCTACAACGTAAACACCAACTTGCATTTGATACAGGACTTTGTCATAAGACACCTTGATGGAGCATAATCAGACAACAAGGCATAGAAAGAATCATTGGGAGGAGTGGCTAAAAGCTTGGCCAATATTACAAGTTTCAAAAAACATCTTAACAGACGAAATAACTGTAGAAAGGAGAATATAAGGAAGGAATTCCTGAGGAAATACAGCCACCAATGACAGAGTTGAGATTCTATGGATACAACTAAACAATGAAGAGTGGAACCAAGAGTAAACATTCCACTGAGCTGGGCAGCAGGATTGTATTGGAGGAAGATGCATGGTGGACCTGGCAAAAGTTGCAATGAGATTGAGTAAGTATGGCCATACTTTGTGAATTTGTTAATTTCTGTTCATTTCCTTTGTTGTTTGGAGTCTTTGCATCTCAAGACTGTCTTTCACAATGAAGATTGCTCACATGTGTCTCCAAGACTTGTATCTTCCTCCTGGTAAAACAGTCTGGGCTCTGTTTAACGCCAAGCAATCAAACCTTGACTTGCTGGCAGGCAGGTTGTAGAATAGGTCACCTGATTCCCTTCACTTTTACCATAAATAAAACAGAATCATAAAAAAATTATTATTTCATAAACTCATAATTATAACAGGTAGAAGTTAAGGATTTTCTTGTATGATCAGAAGATGTTCCTGCCTGATTTCAGGTAACATTGCAGTGAAAATAACCTTTATACATCATAAACACAGTGGTAACATTTCCTTCAATTGTAATTTCACATGGGTCCCATGGATTTCCCACTACAACTCTGGCAGTTCTTGACCACTAGATTGAAGTTCCATTCTTTACAAGAGTCAGGATTGGGCATTTCCCAAAACTGGGTGACCAGGTGTTGTACAAGTACAGTAGCAGCCAGTACGACAAGTGAAGAGAGGCAAAAATGACAAGTGAGTTAGATCCTTGAAAAACATCACTTCATTTGATGTTTTTTTACAGGTCAGCCAGTGCTCAGTGACTGACGGGATCACCTCTAGATTTGGGCAGAAATGCTCTGAGGCTACCAAATCTTCAAAGGTGTACTAGTTTAGAGCCTCTGAAGGTCTTTGGCAAATTGGTATTATATGTGTAATTTATGTACCTGCTACTGAAGCATGTTGCTAGGGTCTCTGCAAATTTGACCAAGTCAGTGCTGGTGGGCATCTATGGGGCAATCCTCATTTCAATTCTGTCAGCTTTATGTTCCCAATGTCTAGCGAAATTCTGATTCTCGAAAAATGGTTTTATAATTTCACAAAAAAACAGTGATCAGAGAAAACATTTTGACCATATTTAGTGTTGCTAACATGCAAAAACTAGAGGAAATCTTCCTCGTCTCTCATAACATGAGTAAAATAATGCATCATTTAGTTGATTTGGTCTATTACACAAATCTTGTCTCCAGGGAATGACTGGCTGAAAATCTTTTGTTTGGTGTCACTATCCAGGAATAATTGGGAGGTAATGCGCACATTTTAAAAAGGTGCAATACAACTCTTTCTGCTGAAGAAAAGCTTGCATGGTTGTGTGAGAGTTGATTTCTGAATCAATTTCTTTAATCAATTCTTAATTTATTGTCAATTCCATAGAAATAGTAATCACAGTGCAATTAAAACTCAAGATACTCTGCCCAGTTTTAGCTGATTGATATATTGTTCCAATTTAACAAAGGCTAGATTTTAAAGAAACAAATGCGTCAGGGAGTACCAGAAGGTAAAGGAATCAATTTTTCTTGGAGCAGATAGGTTTAAGATTGTTTCAGTATGTGAGAAGCAGCAGCAAAGAATTTCTTATTAAAGTTAATGAAATTACTGATGTCCAGTACAATTTGTTGTTTGTGCAATCCCTCTTTACTTGCGCATTCTCTGCAGTATTCTGCACAGATTAAAAATAGGAATCGCTGGCTTCACCCAGCAGTAGATAAACACTGTGCTGGGAATGTCCCAGAGCTGGCCTTAATCTGATGTAAATAAATTATATGCAAATCAAAGGCATACAAAGGAATGATGTTTTATGCTGGAGTGTTACTAAAGAACGAAAAGAAGCAGTAGTATTGAAAGGAACTTGAAGCAAAACCTGTTTCTGTTATCAAAAAGCAGAAGTTAAGTCAGATTTAAAAAGCAGTACGGTATTACACAAGAAGGCCATTTTGCCATCTGTCATGGTATGATCCATTGAATTTATTTTTTTAAAAGATAAAAGATGAAGGGGTAAGTTTTCCTTGAAAAAAGTTTTCTTACAAGGCATATCTGTGACTTCCTAACCATAATTTTGATGCAAACCTGGAAAAACTCCCTTCAGCAATTAGTTCATTCTTTAGCATTTCTGACAATTATAGCAAGTAATTGGGAGAATTCTTATTCAGGAAATGTTTAAATTTGAAAAGTAAGTATAAATTATTAATGTAACATCTATGTGTATATGAAGTTAGGTCATATCAGTCACAATCTCACTCAATGGCAGAACAGACTTGAAGGGCTATGATCCTAAGGATTGCTTTCTCCTCATCAGCAGATGAACCACTAAAAGTGCTCTGAAATTCTTGTTAGGTGTTTGGACATATGAACATCCAAATAGGGTGAGAAGTAGACCATTCAGCCCCTCAATCCTGCTCAGTCATTCAATAAGTGCATGGCTGATCTGAATATTGCATATTCATATCTACTCCCAATAACCTTCTACCCTCTTGTTTACCAACAAACTACCTACCTCTGCCACAAAAAAAAACAAGGACTCTGCTGCCATTGTGTTTGAGGAAGAGGGCTTTAAAAACTCATGGCCTCTGAGAGAAAGAATTTTCACCTCATCTATATTTTAAATCAGTGACCACCTCTCTTAAAACAGTGACCTCTTGTTCTAGATTCTCTCAGAGGAGGAAACAAGTGTATGGAGTGCCTTGCCTGTGAATGTGATAGAGGCAGCTTCAATTGAGGCATTGAAGAGGACTTAGGACAGTAGTTGGATAAAAATAACATGCAAAGGGATGAGAAAAAAAACAAGAGACTGGCACTCAGTAATGATGCTCAGTTAAAGAACCAGAGCAGGCAAGATGGACTCCTTCTGTGCTTTAAAACTTCTCAGAGATCTGCAATCTCTCACAGTGTGCTTATTTTCTCTTTGTCCTGCCAACAATTGCGACAATTTCACATTTTCCCACATTATACTGGATTTGCCAGACCTTTGCCCAATCATTTAACCTATTTATATCCCTTTGTAACTTCTTTATGTCCTCTTCACAATTCACTTGCCTTCCTATATTTGCACCATGACCAAATTTAGTAGCCATATGTTCAATCACTTCAACCAAAGCCTTCATATATTCAGTAAAAAAAGTAAGGCTCCAACACTAGTTCCTATGGAAATCCTCTCTTTACATTTAGTCAACCAGAAAATACCCAGCTATGCTGATACTCTGTTCCTCTTAACTTGTCAATCTTCTATTCATGCCATTATGTTACTCCCTAACCTATGTGCTTTTATTTTCTATAAAACATTTGATATTTTTCTGGAAATCTAAGTAAAGTACACCTATTTGTTACAGAGGGTGATGCTTGTCTGGGGAACAAGCTGCTGGAAGAGATGGTAGAGGCACCTCTCCAACATTTAAAAGGCACCTGGATGATTATACGAATAGGAAGGGTTTAGAGGGAAATGTTAGCAAGTGGGACTAGATTAATTTAGGATATCTGTCAGCATGGATGAGTTGGACCAAAGTTCCTGCTTCTGTGCTGTCCAGCTGTACGTCTCTATGACTCTATAACTACTTCATTAGCCAATTCCTTTAAGGTGCTAGACTGAGGACCCATAGCTCTAATTTGTTCAGTATAACTTTCCTGATGAGTGTCATTTTCTATATTTCCCCACACTTGCATACCCTAGTCTGTAACTGTTTCTGAGATGTCACTTGTAACCTCTGTAGTGGAGAATAATACAAGATACCTGTTTGCTTCATTTGCCATCTCTTTCTTTTCCATTAGTAGTTGTCCAGACTCACTTTCCACAGGAGCAATATTTATTCATAACCTCTTCTCTTAAATACTTATTGAAACTTTTACTAATGATTTTTATATTTCCAGCTGGCTTGCTTCTGTTTGCTAACTTTTCCCTTATTTAAGTCATTTTTTATTTATATTCTGTACATGCTTCCCACTCGCAAGCCATATTTGCATAATTATACTTTTTTATCAAGCTTGATGCTATGTTAACATTTTTCAATAATCACAGATAGTGGGTTATCCTGTGAAAGTTGTCTTTCTTCTTTTGTGTATTCTGAAAAATCTCTTTAAATGTCTGCCACTGGATATCTGTAGGCCCATTCCATGACCTAATTTTTCAGTTCACTGCTTCCATGTACTCATAATTGTTCTTTTTAAAATTTGTAATATTAGTCTTTGACTCACACTTTTCTCCCTCAAAATGAATCTAAATTCCAATATTATAGTTATCACTACCTCTGGGCACCTTCACTATGAGGTTATTAATTAATCCTATCCAATCGCACAATATCAGCCTGCTGTCTGCTTGATTCCAGAGCATGCTTTTCTAAGAAGCTATGCTGAAAACATTCTATGAACCTTTTAGTCAGAAGTTTTACACTGTTGAGAATCTCCTTTCTTAAAAAAAGAAAAATTGGAAGAAATGCATTACTGGCAATCAATCTGCTATTAAACTGTTGGCAAAAGTTAAACAACTCCAAAGCGTCATCAAAACGTGTGAGTTGCATCTGTTCCACCTTATCCAGTATGAATGGTAATACACCCAAGGTTTAATATAACACACAAACGTAACATGACAGAAGCATACAATTCAAGATTTACAAAACAATAATGAATTTTTAAATAAGATTAACTGAAACATCAATACAATGCTATATATGTTTAATTATTAACTGTGCAAACATTGTTGCTCCATTGTGACAATTTCTTTACCAATCCTTTTTAAACAGAAAAGTACAAAATGTATCATAGTTCCTTGAGAGGCTTTCAAGTAATTATTGCGTCATTAATTCTGATTTCCTAGTACATGATGTTACAGTTGAACAAGTATTAGGAATATCGATGGACGTCAATTCCAACACACTTGAAAGATGGTCTTTTTTTCTAGTCTACTGGTAATTCAGACTTCCTTTGTGATGAAAAACCTGTGCTCGCTGTGCGTCAGACAATTGCTGCAACGGAAGATGAGGAAACATTTCACAAAAAGCTTCGGGGAAGAGGCTGGTAGAGAGAGAAGCTGTAAGTCACCTGACTCTTGCAAAAGAGAAACCTATTTTTCAATGGACATAAATGAAAACAGGAAGCTGTCCATTGAGAAAACCAAATTCAGTTTCAGACACAAGTTGTTCCTTTTTATCTTTTGTAAGCAAGGTCACGTTAACGAGAAAGTCAACTGTTAAAGTAAATGATTGGCAAAATGTTGTTTGATGCTAGGGTCAGAATTTCAAAAGAGGAATGAAGGAATTACATAACAGACTGGAACTTAGACATACTGTACCCATGGAGTCCTCACATTTGGTTCTCCATCTAAATTGCGTTAAAGTGGGAGGCATTGAATGCATCCCAAATGCTGCTTCTTCAGAAGAGGAGAATCGGAGTGTGAATTACCCTTAAACATTCTTATCTTACAATCACATATGCAATTCGTAAAGCATGCCAATATCATTTCTCTGCATGGAGAAGTATAACATGCAGCAGAATTCATAAAATTCAAATGAGGGTAAGCCAAATAAGAGACTAGAAAGGGATAATAAAAACAAACACACAACAGCAGTGAAAAAGTAGTATAGCATGACAGTACTGCCTATAGCCATCCTGTGCTGGAATATAGGTTAGCAGTGCCATTCTTTCTCAGCAAATCATAAGACCATAAGACCATAAGACATAGGAGCGGAAGTAAGGCCATTCGGCCCATTGAGTCCACTCCGCCATTCAATCATGGCTGATGGGCATTTCAACTCCACTTACCCGCATTCTCCCTGTAGCCCTTAATTCCTTGTGACATCAAGAATTTATCAATTTCTGCCTTGAAGACATTTAGCGTCCCAGCCTCCACTGCACTCTGTGGCAATGAATTCCACAGGCCCAATGTTAGACCTACTATTCCAGGGATCATCCGTGTGAATCTCCGCTGGACACGCTCCAGTGCCAGTATTTCCTTCCTGAGGTGTGGGGACCAAAACTGGACACAGTACTCCAAATGGGGCCTAATCAGAGCTTTATAAAGTCTCAGTAGCACAACAGTGCTTTTATATTCCAACCCTCTTGAGATAATTGACAACATTGCATTCGCTTTCTTAATCACGGACTCAACCTGCATGTTTACCTTTAGAGAATCCTCAACTAGCACTCCCAGATCCCTCTGTACTTTGGCTTTACGAATTTTCTCACCGTTTAGAAAGTAATCCATGCTTCTATTCTTTTTTCCAAAGTGCAAGACCTCGCATTTGCTCACATTGAATTCCATCAGCCATTTCCTTGCAAATGAATTAAAGTTCAGAAGTCAGCAGATAAATATCAGAAGGAAGATTGCCCCTGGCCCCATCTTTTACTCATTCTGCTGGCCCTCTCTGGGTGACATTGGTGCAGAGATGCTTCCTGCCACGCAATAATGTATTGTTTAGATCATAAAATAAAAATAAAAGAAATTTACACATCAAAAAATGGAAAGGGCAGTAATTAATAAATTTGTAATTTCTATTAATGATGCAGTTGGTTCTGCTATAATGCATGTTCCTTCAATGCAAGTTGGCTTTAAAGCAATTGAAAAATTTAGATTGTTATTTATAGAAAGCATAAGTCCCTTACCGATATTAGCTATAACATGATTCCAGCCCCATTAGTTTAAATGGGGTGGCTAATGTGCAATTTTCTTATAAATTGCACAGGGACAGAACTATCACTTTATATCAGAACATATTATTATTGGGGAAATCTTTATTGTTGTTTACATTAAATCCATTATCTGCCCATTTGTTGGTAGTATTCAGAAGAGAATAGGAATGTTCTTGTGCAACCCTGTGTTATAGAAATGCTGCACTTTAGAAATAGTGTCCCCAATTTGTCAATCGCATTATAGTGAATTTGCATTAACAAAGCAGTTTTTATAGCAGAACAACCTGTAGTTTAAAATGAAAACACATGCAGTGTCTTAAAAAATGAGCAAAAGAACAGAACTAATTGGATAACACTTTCAAGGAGCCAGTGCAGACACAGTGGGATGAATGGTTCTATATCGTAAGATTCCACGATGCAATGTTATTAGTTTATTTAAAATACATAGCTTACGTCTGAAACAAGATAATAGGCAAAGAAATGTCATCTGAAATGCTTGCCTACTAATATCAACAAAGAAATATCAGGGCTTGTGAGACTAGTCATTTTGACCAGACCAAGTACATAAAGTTTTCAAAAATGTATTTGTGAAAACAATGATTTGCATTTCTGCTAAATTAAGTTATAGTAATATAAAAGATGTGAATTGAATAACATGCAGATTCTGTCTCTCGTTTGTTTTAATAAACTTAGAAAATGATGATACAGTGAGGAGCATATTCTGGGCAGAGAGTTTTAAACAGCTTTGCCATTATTGAGTATGCCATAAACATTTGTGTTCTGTCATTATAATTCAGAGACTGTTAGAGTAAGGAGAGACACTATTTTACTAAGTAAATTTTGTAGATAAAAATGTCAGAAAAGATAGCAAAGGTGCCCCTGGAAACAAAAGCAATTTGTGGATCAGTGATGTGTAATGTTCTACCAAGTTGATATATAAAACATAATTTAATTACAGCTTTTAAATAATTGATTTGTGGCATAACTAATTAATTCTCTTTTTCTTTTTGTCAGTGATTTATAAGACTAGTTGCTTATCATCTTCCCAGCATCCTTAATGCATTGTTAGATCTTTAATCTGCCACAACTGAATAGATGCACACATTCTCAGAAATACATTATGCTGCATTTTAACTGTAATTCTTTAGTGTGCTTAACATTTATTTTACTTATGCACATTATTAAGTGTCTCGTTATCAGCCTTGCTTAATCATTTTGTTTCTGTCAGATAATGTAGTGCAGGAAATAACAGTTCCTCACTTTCTCTCCTGTTATAGGACCATCTAACTAGCAAACTTTGACAAACTAGAATACAAATGTCAATAATAAGTCAAATATTGTCAAAAGATGACTTGACAAGAAGCTATTGTCAACCATGTTGTTAGAGACAAACTGAACATGACCGTGTCGAGCATTTACATAAATATATAGTGAATGGTGCACTCAGCTCTTTAATGGTTGTGTGACAAAAGTCACCAATGTTCACCAAACAGAATAAAATAACTTCTATTGTGAAGCAATAATTCCTTTATTAGCCATTTATAAAATACATCCACTGCATATCCTACGCTCAGTACACATCAGCATTCTCTGTGATAAATGAAAGTATAAAAAAAATCAGAAGTACACATAAACTACTGAGATGAAAGTGACTAATATGTGGCCACAAATAAACTCATATACCACTTGAATATTAACAATTGTGAGTTCTGTAGTTCATGGGAGCTCAGTTCAGAGGGAGATGAATGATTGTGACTGTTATGTTTGTGCTGAGAAAACCTCACATAGATTCACATCGAGCAGCCATTATTGAACACCTTTATTTGTATGATCACAAAAACAGCACTTGAAATGCCGAATAGTTTGAATTGAAGTCAAGTGCAACTTCCTTGAGAGTGTGACATTATCACTGGTATAAATTGTAGGGTCACTGTTACAATTCTGAATAACCTTCGGGCTGTGAAATCCAGCCATTGCCTCAAAACATTCGGAAATAAATCTGGGCAACCAGTTTTGGGGAACAAGGAAATGGCAGAGGAATTAACAGATACTTTGCATAAGTCTTTACTAATGGTGAAAGAAACTTCAAACAATCCATTAATACAACAGAATACTTGAAAGGAATCATAGAATCCCTACAGTGAGGAAACAAGTCATCTGGCCCATTGATTCCCCAACGTCCCTACCCTATCCCTGTATTTTCCATGACAAATCCACTTAATCTGCACACTATTATTATGGCTAATTCACCTAATCTGCACACATTTAGATTGTGGAGGAAACCAGAGCACTCAGAGGAAAACCACACAGACATGGGGAGAATGTGCAAACTCCATACAGACAGTTGCACGAGGGTGGAATTGAATCCAGGTCCCTGGCACTGTGAGGCTGCTCTTACTGAATGGTGGAGCAGGCTCGAAGGACTGAATTTCCAACTCCTGTTCCTATTTCTCATGATATGCTCTGAGATCTCCTTTTTTGATTGTTGGTGATAGAATAATTGAGTAATATTGGATAACCATCAACTACACACATCACTCAATATTTGTTTTTCATTGAAGTCAGACCTAACTGATACTGTGCATTCTGCACTTAAATTTTCAGGAATAGGACTTCCAATTCATTGCTATGAAATTTCAAATTCCTCCTCTTTTCCTCTTTGCATTATTCTTGTTCCGCTATGAGTTGAATCTTCCAGTTCAGTTATCCAACTGTGAAAGTTTTGCTGTAACTTCTTCCTGCTCACATGTTGTTGTCCTTGACCTCTCCTACAACTATCAGCCAGAATTGTTACAGGGAGACTACAGAATAATGTTTAATTACATGATTCAGGTTAGAGATTCTTCAACAAAAAAGGAACTGTGTTGATCCAAGAAATTATAGCAGATTTGCCTCTGAAGGCTATCAGTTGATGCAACCTTGGCACAAATTTGGCATAAATCTGTGTGGCATGTGGTAATTAAAATGGAGCTTCTTAATTAAACTGAGAAGTCACACTTAAAAAGTGAGGCAAAGTCAAGATTTTTACCTAAAGTAAATAGCAATTATACTCTTAATCTTTTCATTCAGGTTTCCCCTTAATTATAGGAATTTTCTGACTACTTTATGAGCAAGTGGGAAATGAAAAATCTGACAAATTCACATACGAAGACATGGGGTGTCTGCCCATCTTTTTTAGTACTGTCATTACCATATTGCCAGCCACAATAGAATTAATAGCTTTGATGTTGATTGGACATAACTAACTAAGGACTGCTTCTTTCCTCCATGTGTATTTTTTTCAGGTTGGGAGGGACCCTTCAGGTGTAACCTCACCCTCTGTCTTTGACGTACGACTAACGCTCACAAGGTACTTCACTATTTCATGTCACACAGGTAGTGTGATTGTTACTCACCATTTATCAGCTTAAGCCTTAAAGTTTTATGGGTCTTTCTGCACGTGGGCAGGGGCTTCTTCAGGATCAAAGTAATTGCGAATGGAACTAAACACTGTGAAATCAGTAGCCATCATCACCACATTAATTGTTGGATTCCAAAGAATCCCTACAGTGTGGCCCAACAAGTCCACACCAACCCTCTGAACAGCATCCCACCCAGTCTCATCCTTCTACCTTATAACCCTGTATTTTTCATGACTAACCATCAAACCGACACATCCCTGAACACTATGGGTAATGTAGCATGGCCAATCCACCTAACCTTTGTATCTTTGGAATGTGAGAGGAAACTAGAGCACTCGGCGAAAACCCATACAGACTTGGAGAAAACATGCAAACTCCATACAGATAGTCACCCGAGGTTATAAACGTGTTGGCATTGTGAGGCAGCAATGCTAATCACTGAGCCACCATGCCATCCAAACCACGAGGATGCTGTGCTGGCACATTATCACATACAAACATATCAAATAAGAGCAAAAGTAGACCACTTGGCCCCTGAAGCTTCTACTGCCATTCAATGGGATCACGGCTAATCTGTTTGTGTTTTGAATTCAACATTCCATCTGCTTCCAATAACCTTTGATTCTTGTGCCCACCAAACATCTATCTACCTCTGTCTTTAAAATATTTAATGGCACTGTGTTCTTTCCCTTCTGAAGCAGAACATTCCAAAGTCACACAACTTTCTGATATAAAAAAAAACTTCTCATCTCTCACCTAAAAGGATGACTGTAATTTTAAAAAAGTGTCCACTCATTCTGGACTGAGCCGCAAGAGGGACATTGCATGTAAATGGGTAGATGTTATACAGTGCAGTAATTATGGTGATGGGATGTCTTCCAAAGAAAATCAGTATCCAAATAGCAGCTTCTCTCTGCTTCATCCCTGTTACTTTCTCCCCTTTCATCCATTGGAACAGGAGCAGGCTATTCAAAACCCTGAATCCACAGAGAGCTTCCCTGCTCTATGTCTCCTCCTCTATTCATACCACAATAGTGTGGTATGAATCCAAAGATGCTGTTCTCACATAATTTCCAATTCAATTCCAATTGAAAATTCATTGCAAGTTCAAAACTTGCATATAAATAAACAATTCACCTAACATAAGAACTATTTTTCATTTACGTGTGGGAAGGGTTAAGTTGTCTCCTATTGGAGATGGTCATTGCTTGGCATTTGTGTGGTATGGATGTTGCTTGCCACTTATCAGCTGAAGCCTGGATATCATCCAGACCTAATTGCATTTGATCATGGGCTGCTTCAGTAAAAGAAGAGTTGCGAATGATGTTGGACTGTTGTGTAGGACTCAGTTTCTGTTACCACACACAAAGCCAACTCTTCTCTTCACTTTCAGGTCTTTCCTGTCCCTTGAAAGTTCCTCCTTGTAACTTCTAGTGCTGCAGTAGCAACCTTTTGTTTTGTGGATTTTGGTCAAAGTTCTTCTAGATAATAAATGGCGCTTGATTAAAAAAAAATAGGTTGGGGGTCAGCAGTCCTGGGCAGCACAAGGGTGTCCTACCTCATTATGATAATACTACGAAAGAAAAAAATTCTAAAGCGTTAATTGCAAATGGTCTCAGGATGATGCCAGTTCCAACGATTCAGCGTTGGTGCAGTTTCTGAAATTACCTGGCTTCCTACTGTTTGAACGCAGTGTGCTTTTTTCTGTACCCAACTGACTGCCAACATTAATCATTCTTACACCAAATGTGTGCAAGCTTAATTTAAGTGCTCAATTTTATGCAAATTGGATCATAATGAATTCCCTGAAGAAATACTAATTTTCCATGCGTTGTACAGTGCATATCTCAGCCATATTGCATTGAGTATGTAAACCCAGTCACACCGTTCTATCAGGAAATGCTTCCTTAAAAGGCAAACCTTTCTTGTTGCAGTCATCAAAATTAAAAAATAATTGCCAGACCTTTGAGGCCTGATCTTACTTTGATTATTGTGAAGGAAGCACAAAAAGAATTGAAGAGAGTCTGCAAGGGGGATTGGCTGTCTCTGTCTGTAGCAATGGAACTTAGATACAGATGAAGCACATTTTGCAGGTTTGTTCAGAGATACCTTCATTAGGCTCAAGCTCATCATAGAAGAAATACATCCATGGTAGCCTTAGTTGCAACCAACCTCAATTTAGGTCAGCTAGTGATTGGCAAGGTCAGCTTGGGGTCAATTAGCTGGTTGGCTGGCTTGCAAAGCAGAGTAATGCCAACAGTTTGGGTTCAAATCCCATGCTGTTTGAAGTTACCATGAAGGACACTCCTTCTCAACCTCTCCCCTTGCTTGAGGCATCGTGACCGTCAGGTTAAACTGCTAGCAGTTGTCTCTCTGTAATGAAGGAGCAATCTTATGGTCCCCAATGACTCTGGTGACTTTAGCTTTGATAAGGCCACCACCAGCATGACAACTTATATACCAGTTCTTTTCAAGCACATATAGTTATAGTGCATCATGTAAATCACTAATATTTTCCGACCGGAAAGGATTAGGAATAGGAACGTACCAACGTAGGAACAGGAGGAAGCTATTTAATTCCATGACTTTGTTCTACCATTCAAAGAGATCATTGCTGATGTGCAATCGAACTCCAAATGCATGTTTTTGCCCTATATTCCTGAATACCAATACTTTATTCAGTTTCTTGAAGGAAAAGGAGGAGCAGAATGTGTACTTTTGAAGATGTGGCAGCGAAAAGTGATTTTGTATGACCTGTCATGCTAAACAACCAAAGGTTATCTGAGAGCTTTACATAGAGCAGCAGTTTAAATGTAACATGCTGAAGAAAAAACTTTGCATCATGTGTATTCTCCAGTTTTATTTGAGATGTAGCTCAGTAAAATATTCCCTCATCTACTCATGTGTTCATTTATTCTTTCCATCACCTCTTTTCACACATACTGTATCTTCTGTAGGAAGCATGAACTTGAATATGAAACACTGTTCCTCTTCTGATCACTCACTCCAGTAATACCTTCTGTGCTGCATTTGTGAAATAGAATGTAATTTGGAATAGATATTACATAAATTTGGTAGAAATGATTTTTTAAACTGCCCATTGTCTTGTGCTGCCAGAAGAACACTTGCTTTTCAACTACTTAATTTCCAGAGAAGATTCCACAGTAAACAGATTGAATGTTGTAAATAGTGTCCAGTCCTAGAAATATCAACTGTTGTGTGAAAGATATGTGTGTGGTATTTCTGCTGTTAGAGGACCAACAATGCAAAACCCACTCTTTCCTGACTTAAGCTATTGATCAATTGCACAAAGAATAATACAAGATTTAGCAAGAGAATAATACAAGATATAATAGTCTAGTTCTGTACGACATATTCTAAGCATACCAGAAGAGTTCTATTTATACATTAGAATGGACTGATTACAACAAAATAATACTGTCACAGTGTTGAACTATTTGAATATTCTTTTAGATATCTTAAAGTTCTACAAAAATACTATATTGTTGCAATCATTCTTGTGTGATTGATAGATTCTGTTAATAAATGTCCAGAGACAAAGTTGAACAAATGTTAGCATTTTGAAGGTTAATTTACTTTTTTTCTTAAATGTACGTAATACAATAATAAATGGAGGTATTTAATTTCAATATTTGTATCACTTGCCAATTTAATAATAATGGTCTCATAATCAGTCACCTATCAGGGATTGATTAACTCCTTTGGTTATTTTAGTTAAAACTGTAAAACATATTGAAAATTATAAACCAAATAATCTAGATGCATCTTGCAGATATACTGCAGACCACCAGGCAGGTAGAATCACAACACTGGAGGCATACAGCACATGGGGTACCAAAAAGTCAAAGTTTAGATGGAACAGTACTAACAGATTACGTTATGATTGAGGTTACAATGAGATTTCACATTGAAATAAACATAGAGTGATATTGTCATTGAGGTCTGCAGCACAGAAAAAGTCCCTTTGTTCCATCAAAATTGAGTCAGTAAAAATGAGCACTGAATTATTTTAATCCTATTTCTATCTTGGCCCATAATTTTATTTGTCTTGGCATTGCAAGTGCACATCTAAATACTTCTTAAATGTTATATGGTTTCTGTCTCTACTACACTTACAGGTGGTTAGTTCAACATTCCCACCACCCTCTGGGTGAAAAAGATCATTCAGTCCATTAAACCAAGTTCTTTATTCAGCAGGTACAACTTGTTCAGTCATGCATCCAGCCCAAACCATTTAATCTCTTCATCTCTTAACAAATAAATACAAGTAAATATTCAAATATAAATATATAATGTCCCTTCTTGTCAATTTAGAGAATTGTCACTTTTATAATTACCTTTGCTGGACTGAAAAGGATAGAAATTATGAATCAACTTCAAACAATTTTGTTACTGGTTCCACTAATCACCATTGTTGTAAACTATGTTCAATATCATAAATGACTTTATTTAATGAGAAGGCTGAATCACATGATAAACTGAACAACTTACAAACATTTTTAGGTGAATTATAAAGCTGCTCTCAAAGTGGTCAAACATTTACATAGCTTTGTAATTTTCAAGGTAAACTTATCAGCAAAGAGTTGTGTTGAAGGAATATCTCAATGTAGTCCTCCAGGACAATCAGCTTACTTGAGTGATAGTGACCCATCCAAAATTCTGACATTGGTCCCAATCTTTGCACCTGGATCAAGGACATCCAGATAGGATATTACACAGATTCACAAACTGGTCCATGAGGTTGGACTTCCATTGAGACTGGTGAGGTTTCTTCAGAGGTGGTTATGTGATGCCATAAAGAGTGAGAAGGCTGCTGTCTGCAGATGCAGAAGGGGGATAAACCTCCATGTACCAGCACTGTATGCAAGATTAATAAATAAAAACTAAAAACAACTTTCCAGCCTTTAGCCATCATGCATTCTCCCTGCACCCCATCCATGCTAATCTATTCCATGTCCCCTTCACAGCCTCCACATTACACTATATCTGTGCATGCATCTTTTTAACCCATCCTGCTCGACATTACTACCTTTGATTTGATTTGATTTATTATTGTCACATGTACCAAGATACAGTGAAAAGTATTGTTTTGCATGCTAACCAGATAAATCATACCATACATAGGTGCATCAGCCAATAGAACAGAATGTAGAATATGGTATTACAGCTGCAGAGAAGGTGCAGAGAAAGATCAACTCTAATACAAAGGAACCTCTATTATCCAGCATTCGATGAACTGAATTTCAGATTATCCAAACAAGATTGCAAGGTTCTGATGTTTGGCTAATTATGCTCTCCGGCATTTGATTAACTGAACAAAATATTGATTGCCCATGTCCTTCGGATAATCGAGATTCCTCTGTATATGAGAGGTCTGTTCATAAGTCTGAAAACAGCAGGGAAGAAGCTGTTTGTAAATCTGTTAGAAAGTGTTTTCAAATTATTGTTTCTTCTGCCTGTTGGAAAAAAAGTGGAAGAGAATATAACTGGAATAGGAAGTCTTTGGTTATGTTTTTTTAAAAGATTCCCTACAGTATGGAAACAGGCCCTTCAAGTCCATACCGACCATCCGAAAAGTAACCCACCCAAACCCATTCCCCCATCTTATATTTACTCCTGCCTAATGCACCTAACACGATGGGCAATTTAGCATGGCCAATTCACCTGACCTACACTTCTTTGGATTGTGGCAGGAAGCCGGAGCGCCCAGAGGAAACCCACGCAAACACAGGGAGAATGTGCAAACTCCATAGAGTCACCTGAGGCTGGAATCAAACCCAGGTCCCTGGCACTATGAAGCAGCAGTGCTAACCACTGAGCCACTGTGCCACCTTATGTTGGTTGCTTTCCTGAGAAAGTGGGAAGTGGAGATGGAGTCAATTGAAGGAAGGCTGGTTTTTGTAATAGACTGGGCTGTTCTTACAGTCTTGGACAGAGTGGTCGCCATACCAAGCTGTCATGCACCCAGATAGAATGCATTCTGTGGTGCATGTATAAAAATTGGTAAGAGCCATTGTGGACATGTTGAACTTCCTTAGCCTTCTGAGGAAGTGGAGGCATTGACATGTTTTCTTGACTGAAGCATTGATGTGGATGCAGCAGGGCTGTTTAGAGTCATAGAGTCATAGAGGTGTACAGCATGGAAACAGATCCTTCGGTCCAACCTGTCCATGCCGACCAGATACCCAACCCAATCTAGTCCCACCTGCCAGCACCCGGCCCATATCTCTCCAAACCCTTCCTATTCATATACCAATCCAAATGCCTCTTAAATGTTGCAATTGTACCAGCCTCCACCACATCCTCTGGCAGCTCATTCCATACACGTACCATCCTCTGCTTGAAAATGTTGCCCCTTAGGTCTTTTTTATATCTTTCCCCTCTCACCCTAAACCTATGCCCTCTAGTTCTGGACCCACCGATCCCAGAGAAAAGATTTTGTCTATTTATCCTATCCATGCCCCTCATAATTTTATAAGCCTGTCTAAGGTCACCCCTCAGCCTCTGTCGCTCCAGAGAAAACAGCCCCAGCCTGTTCAGCTTCCCCCTATAGCTCAAATCCTCCAACCCTGGCAACATCCTTGTAAATCCTTTCTGAACCCTTTCAAGTTTCACAACATCTTTCTGATAGGAAGGAGACCAGAATTGCACGCAATATTCCAACAGTGGCCTAACCAA
>NC_057732.1:25434625-25445790 GCF_004010195.1 Chiloscyllium plagiosum
CTTGTGGCACTCCACTGGTCACAGGCCTCCAGTCTGAAAAACAACCCTCTACCATTGCACTCTGTCTTCTACCTTTGAGCCAGTTCTGTATCCAAATGGCTGGTTCTCCCTGTATTCCATGAGATCTAACCTTGCTAATCAGTCTCCCATGGGGAACCTTGTCGAACGCCTTACTGAAGTCCATATAGATCACATCTACTGCTCTGCCCTCATCAATCTTCTTTGTTACTTCATCAAAAAACTCAATCAAGTTTGAGAGACATGATTTCCCAGGCACAAAGCCATGTTGACTATCCCGAATCAGTTCTTGCCTTTCCAAATACACATATTTGTCCCTCAGGATTCCCTCCAACAACTTGCCCTCCAGTGAGGTCAGACTCACCAGTCTATAGTTATCTGGCTTGTCTTTACCACCCTTCTTAAACAGTGACACCATGTTTGCCAACCTCCAGTCTTCCGGCACTTCACCTGTGACTATTGATGTTACAAATATCTCAGCAAGAGGCCCAGCAATCACTTCTCTAGCTTCCCACAGAGTTCTAGGGTACACCTGATCAGGTCCTGGGGATTTATCCACCTTTAACTGTTTCAAGACATCCAGTACTTCCTCCTCTGTAATCTGGACATTTTGCAAGATGTCATCATCTATTTCCCTGCAGTCTATATCTTCCATATCCTTTTCCACAGTAAATACTGATGCAAAATATTCATTTAGTATATCCCACCCATTTTCTGTGGCTCCACGCAAAGGCCGCCTTGCTGTTCTTTGAGGGGCGTATTCTCTCCCTAGTTACCCTTTTTGTCCTTAATATATTTGTAAAAACCCTTTGGATTCTCCTTAATTCTATTTGCCAACGCTATCTCATGTCCCCGTTTTGTCCACCTGATTTGTTGGTGATAATTAGTCCTAGCAGTAAATAATTTGGAGAAATATGTAAAGGGGCCTGATAAGTATATTTGCACCCCTATAACTGATTTGCTCTGTGCCCTCTGAATTCTAGACAGCGGAACACTGAAATGGGATCTAAGTGAAGATAACTGATGGTTTAAATGGTCAACTAGCTCCATGAACCACATTTGTGCATGAAGTCCAGCTGTTCCCAGAGCCACGCCTGTGAAACAATATGTTCAGAGAGGGGGAGGGAGTGGAATAGGGGAGACCTCATATTTTGAGAGATTTTCACAATAGAGAGGCTTTTTGGCAGAGTGATAACCTGGTTGTTTAGATGGTTGTGGACCACATCTGTAGGCTCACTCACTTTGGGCATTGTATCCTAGCTAAGGAAAGGGTCACACCAGCCAATTAATCTAATCTTTCTAAACGATGAACCTGGAATCAGGGCCCCTCACCTTGCTGTGACTATATAAAAGGAACAAAGAACAGTACAACTCAAGAGCAGGCCCTTTTGCCCATTGACACTGCACTGACACATGATACCTTTCTAAACATTTGCCTCTATGTCTGCATCCCTCTATTTCCTGCATATTCATGTTTATATCAAGGTGCCTCTTAAACCTTGATGCTGTATCTGCTTCTACCACCTCCTTTAGCACCACTCTCTGTGAACAAAAGCTTGTCTGTCATATCTTCTGTAGGCTTACCCTTTTTTATCTTAAACCTATATCCTCCCGTAATTGGCATTTCTGCCCTGAGAATAAGATTCCCACTTCCAGTCAATGTACGCCTTCCATAATTTTGTAAACTCCTATCAGACCATCCCTCAATCTCTGAAGTTCCAATGAAACCAGATCAAGTTTGTCCAACCTCTTCTCATAGCTAATACCCTCCAAATCAGGCAGCATCCTGATGAATCTTTTCTGTAAATCTCTCCAAAGCCTCCGCATTGTTCTTATAGTGTGGCATCCAGAACTGTACACCATATTCTAAATGTAGCCTAATTAAAGTTTTATACAACTGCAGCTTGACTTGCCAATTTTTATACTTTATGCCCTGAACAAGGAAATCAAGCATTCTATATGGTGGTTGACCACCTTATCTGCTTGTGTTACCATTTTCGGTGAACTGTGGACATGTTCACCTAGATCCCTCTTTATGTTAATGCTTCTAAGGGCTCTGCCATTTATGTATACACCTCCCTTCTGCATTAGACCTTCCAAAATATATCACCAGCATTTGTCCACATGAAATTTGATCTTCCATTTCTCCAAAAAAGACTCCAGTCTATCTATATCCCATTGTATCCTCTGGCAGTCCTCCTCACAATCCACAGCTGCCCTAAGCTTTGTGTTACCTGCAAACCTACTTATTAAACTACCTACATACTCCTCCATACTAACTAAGCCAGTTCTGTATCCATCTTACCAGCTCACCACAGTTCCCATATGACCTCACCTTCTGTGTCAGCATGGTATGCCGAACCTTGTCAAAGGCCTTGCTAAAGTCCGTATAGACAACACCCACTGCCCTCCCCTCAATCATCTTTATCACCTCCTCAAAAAACTCAATCAAGTTTGCAAACTTTATGCACAAAAACATATTGCTTGTTGCTAATGTCTCCATTTTTTTTTACCAAATATGAGTAAATCCTGAACCTAAGAATCTTCTACAATAATTTCCCTACCACTGATGTAAAGCTTGCCAGCCTGTAATTTCCTGAATTATCACTGTTGCTGTTCTTAAAAAAAGGAACAACGTTTACTGTTCTCCAAACCTTCAGGACCTCACCTGTGGTTAACGAGGATACAAAGATTTCGTACAAGGATCCAGTTTCCTCAGTTGCCTCCTTCAGCATTCTGGAATAGATTCCCCGGATCCGAGGGAATTGTCTACATTAATGGTTTTTAAAACACCCAATATCGCCTCCATGTTTGTTTAGACATACCCCAGAATACCATATATTTTTCTCGAGATTCACTATTCACCATGTCCTTCTGCTTTATGAATACCAATGTAAAGTATTCATTAGGGACCTCACCCACCAGCTCTGGCTCTAAGCATAAATTCCCTCCTTTGCCTTTGGGTGGACCTACCTTTCCCTAGCTACCCTCTTGCTTCTTGTATCGGTATAAAACGCCTTGGGATTTTCTTTCATCCTGTTTGCCACAGGCATTTCATGGCTCCTTTTAGGCCTTCTAACTCCTGGGCTAAGTTCTTTCCTGCAGTCTATATTCTTTGAGAAGGTTATGTGATAGCAAGCTAACACTGTTTGTTAAAATGAGACTGCTTTATTTGAGTCAGAGTCAGACAGATCAAGAGTCGCTAACAACAAGCATAAAGAGGACTCATTGCCATTCCTTCTTGACTCATTCTGCAAACATTTGCCCTGCTCGTATCTGACCAGTTAGCAGGCAACATCTTGAACACAAGCTAAACAGCTACAAATGTCAGACAAAAATATAGGTATTTTCTGTCAAGACTGTGCAGAATCAGGAAAAAAATCACTGAACACGGCCAGAAACAATCCCACCTATAAGTCTGAAAGAATGATCAGCTTTATCTGGACACTCTCAAACTCCTTATCTCTTTGTGATCTATTTCTGCATGTGTGCATGTTTGAGTCAGTCTTTTGAATGCATTGGAAATTTTTTATTTTAAAATGATCCACCCGGTGTTAAGGACAATAAACACTATTTCCATTTATTTTCGAACCAACAGGAAAACCTGTCTGTTGGTGACTTGCAGAGTCAAAGAACTGAAACAGTTAAATACAGAATTGATAAGCAGGGTCTTTGAAAATGACCACTGTGGTCAACCAAGAGGCAAGTCTCACTTGGCAGGAATGTGATCGAACACAGGATTGAGGTCCTCCTCTTGAAGCTGGATGTAAATGGATAAAGAATTTCAAACACATGGTCTTGCAATGGCATCTGTATTGTCTCAATTGCCTTATCCATAAAAACAGTGCTGTCAATTCCCTTTGAACTTCAGCAATACTATGAACACCACCCTTAATTCCTTCATTCCTCCTCATTCTATGACTAGCACTCAGGCAAATCAACATGAACTCAGGCAAAAATATTGCTTTTTCACTACTAGCGTAAAATCCAATGAGCGAAAAAGGGCTTATATTGGCCTAATTTTGTGGTCAATGACAAGTTCAGTGCAGAGACAGTGATTGCCACTGACATCAACTTGCCCACAAATATTCAGTGGTCTCTATGGTTTGAATTTCACTTTTCCAGTCATAAATGCCATTAAACCATCAGCATTCTGGCCATCTAGAAACTCCATCCCCTGCTCCACTTCTAGCCATTAGTTTGGGTAGTTAGAGTACTTGCAGTTTAGGACATAGTTTAGAGGCTGAATCTGCACATGGAGAGACAACAGGCACAAATAAGAAGGTTGATGGGGTGGCTTACAGAAGGCAGTTAGGATTGTTACAATACAGGTTAGGAATCCTTTACCTGAAAACCTTGGGACTAACTGGTTTTCGGCTAAAGGGTATATTCCTTTTTCAGATACACTTATTAGTCCAACTGGGACTGTTTGAATCTATTTGAGCCCTTGAGATAAAAGCCTGAATGGAACTTAAAGCAAAGGTTTTTTTTCTCAAAGGGCCCAAGCTTGTTGCATCTACAAGGTGTCTATTTGCGTCCACTTTTGGTTTTTAGGTCTTTTCGGTTTTTGGATGTGTGGACAAAGGATACCCAACTTGTAGTGGTAAATATGGATCGTCAAATTTTAGCATCCAATTTTTGATTGTTAAATTCAAAACCTTTTGTGGGTTAAAGTTGAAATGGTAGAAACATGGACCAAATTTGGTTTCAGTGGTCACCTGACCATAGGCTAAAGACAGCATGGATACATCCAAGTGGAGAAATGAATAAATGTTGAGAGGAAAGGATAGAGCTCCTTTCTCATCAGTGTTCCTGATCAGGCAAATCTTGCAGTTCCACATCTGACCGTCCTGACAGTTTAACCAACAATTCCTGTTAAATGTTCTTATGTCTTACCTTAATTTCAATTCTCTCATATGATGCCCAGAATGTTGGTGGTTTAATGAAATTTATATTGGGAAATGTGCGTTCAACAGGGACCACTGGATCTTTCTTTGAGATCAGTAGCAAACATTGTCTCTGCTCTGAAGTTGTCATTTTATCTAAAAACATGGGAAACAGGCAACAAAATCAACATGTCCTGTTTACTTCACATGTGTGTGATCAGTAAGGATGTAGAATGTGAAAATTTCACTTACCAAGTAGCCAACTTGGAAGGAAATTTGACTTTGAAATACACTCCGAACTGTATTTTAATAGCTGTTCATGAGCAGTGGAGCAAAGAGAAGGAAAAACGAATTTGTGACAACAAAGGGTGGAACTGTTAATTCTCTTATCTGCCTGTTTCCCTCACCATTATGAAATATGGCATCCATTGGAAAAGCAAAATGATGAAACAACTGTTAAACGCAAACTCAGAGATCTACCAATCTATCATCTCTGAAGAGACAAGTCAACCGAAGAATCAAACACCTCAGGACACTTCAATAGTGTACCTTTATTATCCCCATCTGTACCAGACACTGTCCCTTATAAACGTTTTACTTGTCTTTGTGTACATGTTTGATGTCATAATTTTATTACTTTTAGTGATCCAATTACAATGTGTTGTATGATTACAATATGTCGTCGGCTTAAGGCATAGAATAAGACAACTATTACTAGACTGGGTAAAATGTTTAACTGAAGGCACATCACCTCCTTCGAATAACTTGTAGACTAAAATTCTGTCATGATGTGGAGGTGCTGGTGTTGGACTGGGGCGGACACTTCTGCTCCTTCATCAGGTGAAGTGTCCACCCCAGTCCAACACCAGCACCTCCACATGACAGAATTTCAGTCTGCAAGACCTCACCTGATGAAAGCTTGTGATTTCAAATAAACCTGTTGAACTATAATCTGGTGTCATGTGATTTACATAAATGATTTGGATGCGAGCATAAGAGGTACAGTTAGTAAGTTTGCAGATGACACCAAAATTGGAGGTGTAGTGGACAGCGAAGAGGGTTACCTCAGATTACAATAGGATCTTGACCAGATGGGCCAATGGGCTGAGAAGTGGCAGATGGAGTTTAATTCAGATAACTGCGAGGTGCTGCATTTTGGGAAAGTAAATCTTAGCAGGACTTATATACTTAATGGTAAGGTCCTAGGGAACAAAGAGACCTTGGAGTGCAGGTTCATAGTTCCTTGAAAGTGGAGTCGCAGGTAGATAGGATAGTGAAGAAGGTGTTTGATATGCTTTCCTTTATTGGTCAGAGTATTGAGTACAGGGGTTGGGCGGTCATAGTGCGGCTGTACAGGACATTGGTTAGGCCACTGTTGGAATATTGCGTGCAATTCTGGTCTCCTTCCTATCGGAAAGATGTTGTGAAACTTGAAAGGGTTCAGAAAAGATTTACAAGGCTGTTGCCAGGGTTGGAGGATTTGAGCTATAGGGGGAAGTTTAACAGGCTTGGGCTGTTTTCCTGTAGCGTCAGAGGCTGAGGGGTGACCTTATAGAGATTTATGAAATTATGAGGGGCATGGATTGGGTAAATAGGCAAAGTCTTTTCCCTTGGGTCGGGGAGTCCAGAACTAGAGGGCATAGGTTTAGGGTGAGAGAGCAAAGATATAAAAGAGACCTATAAGGGGCAACTTTTTCACACAGAGAGTGGTACGTGTATGGAATGAGCTGCCAGAGGATGTGGTGGAGTCTGGTACAATTGCAACATTTAAGAGGCATTTGGATGGGTATATGAATAGGAAGGGTTTGGAGGGATATGGGCTGGGTGCTGGCAGCTGGGACTAGATTGGGTTGGGATATCTGGTCGGCATGGATGGGTTGGACTGAAGGGTCTGTTTCCATACTGTACATCTCTATGACTCTATGACTTCTAAAATTGTATCAACCAATAAAACTTCTGACAAATAAAAACAAAAATTGCAGGAAATGCTCAGCAGGTTTGGGCTATTGTGCTCCAAAATGGTGGTATGAGCGATTTAAAAACTGATGTGCGCTAAATCATTTCATGGTCTGATGTTCGTTACACATACTCCAACACCCTTATCAAAGTGGAGAGAAATCAGAGTTAACGTTTTGGGTCCAGTGACCCTTCCTCAGAACCATCAGAACTTCTGATTGCTTGATTTAGAACGACACTGTATTCAATGTTAGAAACTTTAACAGGTGGATGTTGAAACTCTTATTATCTAGCAGTTTTGGATGTTTTCTTATACACTTCAGCCAAAAGTATCATGGTTTGAAATCAGAGAAAATTTATTGTTATATTTAGATTTATTCTGCAGATAGAAGGATCTGATCTGTGCTATTTACACTAATCACACTGGATGAGTTCAATTGAGGCAAATGTCACTGTTGGTGTATATATCATGATGTAATTGAGTGTTTCCAGGCAACAGTGAGGGCGATGCTATTTAGATGTTGCCAGTGTCGTGTTTAATACAGTTTAATTATGATGAATGCGTGAATACTGTGGCTGAAAATATAATGCTTCCCTCACATATATGATTGGAATCGGGGATTCTGTAAACCAGAGATTAAAAAATAGCTGCCGTGTAATTTGGTTCCTTGTTTCCCACGACACATGAGCACACTTTTAATGTGAACCACACTAGATGACACTTTGGTCAGGGTGTTGGAGTATGTGTAATGAGCATCAGACCATGAAATGAATTAGCGCACATCAGTTTTTAATCGCTCATGCTACCATTTTGGAGCACAATGGTCCAGTTAACTTCCTGCCTTAACTATTCACAGCTGAACACATGTGCAGCAAAAGGAATGTCCCTTTAACCAGCACTATTGAAAGGGAGCAGCAGTTTTCAAATTGACTGCTAATTAATTCCTATTGAATTTTGCTGGGAATATAGAAACTTTTGGTGTTTTGCAGAGTTGCTAGAGTTTACATAGTAAAGTCTGACAGCTGCTGAAAGACTTCAGCCTGACGTCAAGGATTCTTCAATAGCTATATGCTCTCAGACAATGCAGTAATATGTATTCCTTTTAGAATACAGTTTGTCTGTGGAAATGAGCTAAGGCAACACTGAGCAGGATAAGCTGTTGGAAGAGGAAGGAGAGGGAGGAGAGAGTGCTCTCAATAGAAGGACATGTTCAGCCAGGGGTTCAGACGTCAATTTCCCTATGTCTATCTCAACAAGGAATTATGCCAAGGGGGAAGAAAATATATTCAGCTCAGTTGGCACACGGAGATGGAGTGTTCTCCATTATGTAGCAGTGGATGGCACATCAGGAGAAGTTGCAAATATTGCATGGTCCAGATCGGAAGAAGCCTTCTCAAAACATTCATCAACTTGGTCACCTGCTCAGTCGTTAGCAATGTGTTCACCCTGCTCTGAAGTTGCAGTTGTTGCTGGTACAAGTGACGGATTTTAGTGAGAACGTTCTTGTTAAAACAAAGATCTAAAACAATCCTAATATTGCCTCCAGTAACTCACTGTCCATTCTGGGCCATCAAACTTGGATGTGGTACCATGCAATATTTCTCTATAAAAGTATTACACAAATTAGATGTTATTGTTCTATTCTAAATACATTAAAATACTCACCATATCTTGCAACTGGCTATGACTATTACATATGTTATAAATCGACATTTTCTATGACTTGACAAGTGTGGAAATGTGAAGAATATTTTCCACTTTTCCAGGTCATGCATATGGTTTGACTTAAAATGGAGTTAATAGCCTCTTCAGCTTACATGACTCCAATAGCAGATAATAATTACCATATTTCTATACTATGTGAACATGAATTTAATAAAGTTATGACCTTTAAAAATACACAGTGCAATCAATGTTCATTCCATGAGTGACTTTCAAATAGCTACTCGGATCAAAAGTCATTTAACTAACCATGTTGAATATCATTTTTTTTTACTTCTTGACATACAATTTCCTTGACTTGCTGTTACAAAAAATTCTATTGTGAAATGGTCAAAACTTCATTACATCTGTTTCAGGGCAAAAACACTTTCATGTTTCATTTCACAACAGAACTAATGGGCTGACTTTTACATTATTTCGGATTAAGTGTCAGTTGTAACAAAGTTTTGTAGCACTTTTCACTGCGAGGCCTTACAAGATCTCTCAATATATGTTCAAACTAGCTGTGGCAAATTGTAACAGATCAACTTGAGAACATCTCCAATTTCATTATTTTAATTGTGTCACTTGGTCTCGATCTCAACAAGTGGGTGTGGTTTAAATCTCATGAATTGTACTTACACTGAGATCTGTACATACTGCTAGTGCTGCCATTGACAGATCATTGGTATTTTCAAGATCAAAAATTCCAGGAAGCCAAGGTTAGCTTGCACTATGGCAGTACAGTACGTATCCAATACATAGAATCGCTGATATGTTAAATGCTGCAAGATGGTCTCTTGTAGGTTCTACCAGAGAGTGTCACTTTTTACTTATGTATCTTTCAAGATGCAGAATGGTAATGTTTTGATACAAGCTCTAGTGTCGATTGTAGCCTTAGTTGTGTATCGACCTGCCATTTTAGGACATACGATATTAATGAATACTTCTGTTTAGTCTTCACTTTGAAAAAGGAGAACATAGGCACGGAAAACAGGGATAGGGACTGTAAAGAACTTGTACAGTTTAACACAGGAAATGGGGAGGTAATGGAGGCTCTGTGAGGCTTAAAAATGGATAAATGCACTGGTCCTAATGAATTGCATCCCAGACTGCTGTGGGACACAAGGCAAGAAATTGCAGGGGCTCTGACACAAATTTTTAATTCACCTCTGGCCACCAGGGAAGTTCCAGAGGGCTGGAGAATGGCAAATATGGTTCCACTCTTCAAGAAAAGTGGTAAAGATGAACCAGAAAATTACAAACTGGTCAGTGTAACATCAGTAGAAGGGAGAAAGTGAGGTCTGCAGATGCTGGAGATCAGAGTTGAGAGTGTTTTGCTGGAAAAGCACAGCAGGTCAGGCAGCATCCGACGAGCAGCAGAATTGATGTTTTGGGCTGGAGCCCTTCATCAGTGGGAGGGTAACTATTGGAGAAATTTCTGAAGGAGAGAATTAATATCCACTTAGAAAGGCATGGGTTAATTAGAGATTGTCAGAGGGAGGTAAAGCCTAACAAATTTGTTGGAATTTTTGAAAAATGTGATCAAACATGTAGATGAGAGAAGTTCAGTTGGTGCAATTTATGTGGATTTTAGCAAAGTTTTTGACAAGGTCTTCAAGAGAGACTGATTGAGAAGGTTAAAGAATGCAGAATTGAGAGAAACTTGGTGAGATGGATCAGAAACTGGCTTAGTAATAGGACACAAAAGGTAGTAGTAGATGGCTATCTGAGTAAATGGGGCCGGTGTCCGGTGGTGTTTCCCAAGGATCAGCACTGGGACCTTCATTGTTTGCTATTTACGTAAATGATATAGATGAAAATGTAGGGGAATATTAAGCAAGTTTGCAGATGACAACAAGTTTGGTAGGTTGATTATAGTGAAGATGGTTATAGGTTGCAAGAAGATATGGGTGGGTTGGTCAGAGGTTGATAAATGTGAGGTGATGCACTTTGGAAGGGACATGAGCAAATATTTAGTGAATGGCAGGATATTGGGTAGGTTAGAGGAACAGAGGGGTCTTGGGGCAATTATTCACAGATCCGTGACGTTGGCAGACACATAATTAGGATAGTGAAGAAGGCATAGAGTCATAGAGATGTACAGCACGGAAACAGATCCTTCGGTCCAACCTGTCCATGCCGACCAGATATCCCAACCCAATCTAGTCCCACCTGTCAGCACCCGGCCCATATCCCTCCAAATCCTTCCTATTCATATACCTATCCAAACGCCTCTTTCATGTTGCAATTGTACCAGTCTCCACCACATCCTCTGGCAGCTCATCCCATGCACGTACTACCCATTGCATGAAAATGTTGCCCCTTATAGGTCTCTTTTATATCTTTCCCCTCTCACCCTAAACCTATGCCCTCTAGTTCTGGACTCCCCGATCCCAGGGAAAAGACTTTGTCTATTTATCCTATCCATGCCCCTCATAATTTTGTAAACCTCTATAAGGTCACCCCTCAGCCTCCGACACTCCAGGGAAAACAGCCCTATCCTGTTGTTCAGCCTCTCCCTGTAGCTCAAATCCTCCAACCCTGGCAACATCCTTGTAAATCTTTTCTGAACCCTTTCAAGTTTCACAACATCTTTCCGA
>NC_057732.1:25447572-25504248 GCF_004010195.1 Chiloscyllium plagiosum
TGGTCGCTGGCCCCAAAGTGCTCCCCCACTGACACCTCAGTCACCTGCCCTGCCCTATTTCCCAAGAGGAGGTCAAGTTTTGCACCTTCTCTAGTAAGTACATCCACATACTGAATCAGAAAATTGTCTTGTACGCACTTAAGAAATTCCTCTCCATCTAAACCTTTAACACTATTGCAGTCCCAGTCGATGTTTGGAAAGTTAAAATCCCCAACCATAACTACTCTATTATTCTAGCTGAGATCTCCTTACAAGTTTGTTTCTCAATTTCCCTCTGACTATTAGGGTGTCTATGATACAATCCCAATAAGGTGATCATCCCTTTCTTATTCCTCAGTTCCACCCAAATTACTTCCCTGGATGTATTTCCGGGAATATCCTCCCTCAGCACAGCTGTAATATAGGACATTTCCTTTCATCAGTTGTGGCGTAGAGTATAACAGCAAGGAGATATATTGTTGGAGTTGTACAGAGCCTTGGCTAGACCATGGCTGGAGTACTGTGTGCAGTTCTGGAAGGAACAGGAAGGATGTGATAATACTAAAAGGGATACAGAGGAGATTCACCAGGTGTTGCCTGGGATGGAGAAATGGAGCAAGAAGGAGATACTAGAGAGGCTTGGATTGTTTTCTTTAGAGCAGACAAGGCTGAGAGGGGACATGATTGAGGTTTAAAAGATTGAGGGATATGGACAAGGTGAATAGAGAGCAGCTGTTCCTCTTTACTGAAGGGTCAATAAGGAGAAAGCATAGTCTTAGGGTTAGGGGCAAGAGATTCAGAGGAAATTTGAGAAAAAAAATGTTTCATTCAGCAGAAATCTGGAATATGCTGCTTGGGAAGGTGGTGGAGGCCATAAACTTTGCAACTTTTATAAAATATTTAGATGAGCATTTGAAATATCATAACATTTAATGATATGGGACAAGTGCAGAGAATTGGGGTTAGCACACCTTTAGTGGTAGTTATTGTCTGTGAAAATTAAATTGGTAAAAGGGCCTTTACTGTGCTGCATGAATCTATGGCCATGACTCTATGACTAATGGCTGTAAAAGCTTCTGATCACATTATATGGTTGACATGGTTTGTAACTTTACAAATGTTAAAAGGTCGGTCATCTTCTGAAAGTTGTCTTCCACTTGGTTAATTCTGTACCTGCATGCTCAATATCTGTTACTTCCACATTCTTTGCAGGCAGCACGGTGGCTCAGTGGTTAGCACTGCTGCCTCATAGCGCTAGGGACCCAAGTTCGATTCCAGCCTCAGACACATTCTCCCCATGTATGCATGGGTTTTCTCTGGGTGCTTTGGTTTCCTCCTACAGTCCAAAAATATGCAGATTAGGTGAATTGGCCATGCTAGATTGCCCAGGGATGTGTAGGTTAGATGCATTAGTCAGGGGCAAATGTAGAGGAATGGTTTGGGTGGGATACTCTTCAGAGGGTCAGTGTGGATTTGTTGGGCTAAAGAGCATGTTTCCACATTGTAGGGATTCTATTCTGTAGATAAGAGCAAAACTGGATAGCTTTTGAGTAGATGTTACAAACCACATCTGTTACAACATTTGCTAGCTTGGTGCACTTTACTGAGTTTAAGAATAGTGTTGGCTCCGCCTAAAGCACTATAATTGTTGCTGGTTTACCATGATAGCTTCATACTTCCATGAATCAGCAGGTACTGTGTTAATGATATGGCTATACTTCTTGGCCCAAAGATCCTTTCTCGAGGCATTAATTGATGTAGAGCTCATGACTATTTGAATAAGCCCCTCTGACAATTCCTGTTTAAAAAGTCACACTCAATCCTTTTGCTGTGGCATCTCCTGACAAACTTGTTAATAGACTTTTCAGTTGCTGTCTCTCTGTCACAAGGTGAAGTCTGTTAATCTTGGAGCTACCAATTCAAGGGGAAAACCAATAGTTAAATTGTATGAGACTGCTAGTTGGTTGGCACATGGACTTTGATTGGTAAAGACATTGGAGAATTTAACGCGCTATATGATCCTTATTACATAAAGCCCCTGTTTCAATTCAACAAAATAGAGAATGTACCAGTTAATGGTGATTGACATTTAACTGCAAAGCAGTTGACACTTAAAACCAGATAGGCTGACTCTGATTGGTCAGGAAATAATGCTGGGAAATAAAGCAGTGAACAGCTGTCACCTATTTTTTGAGTTGAGGTAGGTGCAGTGTATATAAATGTTATTTGTCTGCTAGGTAGAGGACCCTATACACAAGAGCATGTAGCTTCCATATATGTAAATGAACCACACTATGATCCCAAATGACAATCCTAAATTGTTGCTACTGTGCTGAGTTTTGCAAGCACAGGTATATTTTCTTATGCTGGGGATCAATTGAACACCCTCTATCATCCCCAATAAGCAATGCACCTGTTTCAACTCAACAAAATAGGTCACAGCCATTCAATGGCTCATTTCTCAAGGCAATGCTCTAACCAATCAGAATCAACCTGCATTGTTTAAAATTTAAACAAAACCTGAATATTAACTGTTGATCAATATTAGTAAGTGTATTCTCTGTTAAATACTTCTACCAATCAGAAGTGACTTGCCACCCAATCAGCACTTGCCTTTCATGTGTTAAACATATCGGCTTTACATTTTTTTAAAATAACAACTTCAGGCTCACAATGTGTAGGTCTGCAGCCTGTGATTTTGACTGTATTGAAAACTTCAGCATTCTTGTTTTTAGTTAAGGTAAGCCGAGGAATGTGTTGGATCTTAAAAAAGCATAGATTTTAATCAAGTAGCAGCTCTGTTTTCTGGCTGGCCAACCATTTATACAGCTGTCTATACTCACAAGCTGATGCCTCTGCATGTTCAAGTTCTTTGAAGTCTTGTTGATTCTTTTCAACTGGTTTTCTGGCACTGAGACCTTGAAGTCTTTCTTTTTTAGACAACCACTGCTGCTCAACATATAATGTGGGTTTTGCCTCCAGTAAGATCTTTAACAGATACAGCAATATTTATGTTATTCTTCACAATATAAGAAACTAGGCATAGTTTATCAGATACTGAAGAATCCAACAGCTCAGTGAGTTATTTTTTAAAAATGTATACATACATGGAGTGTCTGGGCTAGTATTTGACTATAACACAGCAGGATACACTAAAGTATTATGCTTCAAGTTATCCCCAGTAAGATGGGACCTTTACACCCTCATACCACATGCTATGAGAACATCATGAGCATAACTCTAAAGGCATACTGACATCCATTAAATTTCAGTCAGGAAATCAACCTGGGTTTCACTGTTTGGCGCCAATTAACATTTCTACTCACACCATCCATTATATCCAGTAGCCATGTCATTAGAGTTTTTTTTAAAAAGCAGGCACTGTGGAAATTAACAGAGACTTGCCATGTGGTAAGTAGGAATATCCAAACTGTGTCACGATGCATACAACATAGATTGACAGACCCAACCAATGTTATGGCACAGAAACCAGGAACTTGCCTCATCAAGTCTGGACTGATAGTTGCATTCAAATGGGCCACAGAGTCTAATCACACTCTTCTGTTTGCTTCCCATCATTTAAACTTAATTTTAAATAATTTCTCATAAATTCTTCATAGTTCTAAATCTAACCCCTGACTAGCAAAGCAGCAACTAAATATTGCCAGAAATTATTCTTTTATTGGAGATGGACCCAGATATTTTATTCTTCATTCGAAGGAAATTTCAAAGTTGGCACAGTCACGTTATGAAGGGCTAAAACCCTGTTTATGGTTGTAATTGTCCTAATTAGACCAGTTTTAAGAACTTCCATCATTTATGGTAATAAGTTACTTAGTGGAGAACTGCCAAATGGAGAATTCATTCCATATGTAAATGGCCTTGTAAATTCATTCATAATGAAATGGATTTGATCTTATTGAATAGCAGAACAGACTCAAAGGGTTGAATGGACTACTTATGCTCCCAGGGTAAAAACAATGACTGCAGATGCTGGAAACCAGATTCTGGATGAGTGGTGCTGGAAGAGCACAGCAGTTCAGGCAGCATCCGAGGAGCAGTAAAATTGACGTTTCGGGTAAAAGCCCTTCATCAGGAATACAGGAATACTTATGCTCCCAGTCAAATGATCGTATGTTCAGAAATGGAAATATCATATTTGGCAACATCTCCAAATGTGATTCTGCCATTTGGAGTGTTTCATATTTCTCACATGGTGCTTATTTGATCTTTTATCTTGCAATGTAAGCAGAAAGTCCAAGAGATTAGCACAAAACAAAGATTAGAAATTTCCAATTAGACTACTAATTTGAAGCATTTTTACTAAATTATTGTAAAACAAAAATGAAATTCAGACTGGACTGTTTAAAGATAAAAGTCACCATGCTCCACGATTACATCGTGTATATCCGATATCAAAGACAAATGTTCTTAGATCACAAGAAAATTAATTAAGCTTTGCTCCAGAGTCATTCTATATTGCAAAACTAAGGGAAGAAAATCAGTTTAAAAATGAGTGAGAGATTTCCCACTAGGGTGTTGTGCATGAAATCTAACATTCGTTGACTCAATTTTCTCAGAATCGAACTTTATACAAGCAAGTACGTAGCCTAGTCTGGACAATTACTATATACTCTCTTCTGCAAATACAGCTGAAGAGTTAATAATAGCACTGAAAACTCATTAAAACTTAGGTTTCTTTAATCATTCTCAAATTACAACTTTCTTTCATTGCTGAGGTAACTTGTATAATCCAACCAATGAGGTGAAAAGTCCTTGTGATAGTGAACGTTTTTGTAAAAATAAGACATCTAATTGCATGTCAGAACCCAAATTGTCAGCTGTCTGACTGCTTTTAATTCTTACTTGTGTGCGTGCTTCAGCACACCTTTGTGGCTCCAGACAGTGAACATTAAAAGGTGATTAGTGCTCCAGTTCAAACACTTCAATTTTAAAACATGTTTATTCCCGCTTGAGTTATCTTTAAAAGACTTCTAGCAGGGCATCTTTCGAAATCCCGTTGGAAGCAGTTCTCTCTCTATTAAACCACAACATAACCTTATTTTGTGTTTATGCTGTGCTGCATCTCACGTGGCAAGCCATGCACTTCCTGACAAAGATTGATGTCTCTAGAACAGTGTTATATGGTTCTGTACACTCAGAGAAGCATTACTAAGCATCTAAATAGAGACAGTGACCCTGAAATGCAATGGTGTGATAAGAATTTATCCGGTTGTCAGATGTTAGGAAGGGAAGTATGCCTTTACTTGCCATCTAAGTTCTGTACTAATTCAGATGGAAGTGAGGGTTGATGTACCTATCTTATCAAGTGTTGTTGTGTAAATATGGAGTTGAATTTCATGCAAATTCTCCTGTTTGTCAGACATAACACAATGGAAACAAACAAACATTCGGCAAGTGGCATAGATCTCCAATAAGGATAAAAGAAGACAGTATCAGATCACAGAAAACCACTGGGAGAGTGTTGCAAGAGAAGACCCCAGAGACTGTTTTAGTAATGTCTGATCACTTTATAGTTCTGCAACAGCTGTAATAACTGGATGCACCACATTGTATAAACTTCCAACTCTTCAGATCCTTTTATTCAATAGCATTAAAAACTGAAGCTTGGTGAGGATACTCAGTCCAACAAACATTTTTCTTCAGTTGCAGTGAAACTTTACATTTTCATCCAAAAAAAAAAGCCATGAACAATATTTTAATATTTGGCAGCAATAGCATACCAACTTCTGGAAGTTTATTAGTCTCAAGACTTTGCTCTTTCCTTATAATTTTCATTTAGTCCAACATTAATTTTTTTCAAAGGCCTGCCTGAGGGCTTAAGATTTGAGGTGGAGGCAGCTGTTCTAAGAGTACAATTCTCTTGGGATAGAGGCTGCCCTTGTCCCCTGAGTGATTGCAAGATCTGTGGAGCTATCTCTTAGTTCCCTCTAGATGTGGGATAAGACATCAATAGGAAAGCAAATCTTTTGTAATTACTGCTAACCTTTAACCGTTGGGATAGGATCTTCCACAAACTTTGCAAACAGCTGGATAAAGACAACTCGAATTTCTAATATATATGAAGCAAAAAAATTGGTCCAAGCCATTTATTGGGCACCACGATCACAATTTGTGACCTACTCACTCATGTTCTGATAAAGGTCAGTAGTACACACGATTTGTTCACTTAACTTTCAGCAAGGACCTGATTGCTGGATGCTCAGAACATGTGGAACAACCAACATTCTGTTCCTGAAGGCATTACATCTTTCAAATAAATATTATTGTTCAATTCTAAACAACAAAAACAGAAACCAGGGAAGAGAGAGGGCTCCAAGGTCACAGAGGTGAGGCTGGGACCCTTAGTTGTGGAATTGAGGAGAGATGCATGGTTTGAGTGTCAAGGAGCCTTGGGCATCAATCATGTAGGTCAAATTCCATCCCTTGATCGAAGAACCTGGCAACAGTGCCTCAGAAACATAATGACTTCACATGGGCAGTCAATGTCAGTGAATGCAACTCCACATGAAATTGACTACCCATGAAAACAACAACTTTTTACACTAGTGAATGAACTACACCACCATAATGCACTCAGCATCAGCTTTTAGCACTCAGGCATCCTGTTATTTTGTCTCACCCTCACACTGCGTAGTGGGATCATGGGTGACCTAAAGGGAATTGGAGGATACATGGGGTGGGGGCAACTTTGGGGTCAGCATACAGGGGACACAGGTTGTCTGATGGGTCATGAATGACCCTGGGTGGTATAGAGGTGGTATTCAATAACACGGGCAATTGGAAGGGGTATGTGTTGGAATGAGAGTTGGATGGCATGATTAAGGTGAGGTGTGAGGTTTAAGGGAACTTTATACACTGTTGGAAGCTGGGGCACTGTATTCGAGAACTAATGTGAGCCTTGAAACTGCACTTCCACTACACCAATACATCTCTCACATTGGATTGTGACAGGTAAACGGAATTGAAAACACCACCCTAATGTAAAGCAACAATAATGGCAAGTGAAATCACTAGTAGGTCAGGTGTGCAGTTTCATGAAAGTGCACAGGTCTGATTTTACCAAGCCCAGAGAAAAACTTGTTCCATTGTTACTCAGCATATAACTGCAGTGCAGCAGTAAAATGTGACACTTCTGATTGTGTGCATTCTTACAAACAATTAGTTCCTATTTCTTTACCAACAATATACAATCCCAAAAAAAGTCTTAGGGTACGCTCAAGACTTTGTAATAGTAAGAGTTAGACAAATTGACCTTACTGGCAACATGGATGCCTGGGCTTTTAAGAAACACTCATTCTGGGCTCACCTTAAACCTGAACCTTTGATCTTCAGTGAGTGATGGACAAGTTCATCTTCTGGACCTATGTGATCCAAAAATTGGCATTTGGCCAATCCATTAGCTGGTATTGATTGACATGTTCAGAAGCTTCTGGAAGATATGAGATGTTTGTATGTGGGTTTGTCTCAGATGGTGCATAATGTGACCTCTGTGAGAAATAGCTAGTGGGACAGCACACACACCCAGGTGGCTTCAATACAGCCATCTTTGGTGGTGTTACTAATCTAAATCACACTACAAACACATAATCTGTTAAGAGAAACAAGCTATTTTCTCCACATTTTCTATTCCATTGTCAGAGATTTGAATAGTCAAAACATGAACCTGGAGGTCAATGGTCTGAATCCAGAGCCGTGTTCAATGGGACATGGTCTTGGTCACACCAAGGCTTGATTTCTGATGGTTGAAACTTTATTGCTGGAACAGCACAGCAGGTCAGGCAGCATCCAGGGAAAAGGAGATTCGACGTTTCGGGCACAGGCCCTTCTTCAGGAATTCTGATGATTTCTGATGGGTTCAGCAACAGGCTAATAGGTATAACATGCAATCCCTTTACAATAGCTTCCAACACAAAGTTCTGGAGCCAGCACTCATAATAAATGTCAATTGACAAAGCTTTGATTAAATTATGAGTATAACTCCTAATACAAGTATTCGTCTCTTGCTGAAGAAATTCTTAAACTTGCTACTAAATTATTTAAATTAAACAGTAGAAAAATGTCTATTTTTAAACATTGACCTGAACGCAATGTCAGTGTATAGGCCCTCTGCCAGCACTTTAATCTATTGTTCCTATGAGTAGACTGAATGCCTGATAAACTGAAGTTTACAATCAGTTCAGTTGTGTGTGATCTGAACAAATATGGTCTGCAAGTGTATCAAGAAACATATAAATTACAATAAGCTTTTAATATTGCATTTTAATATTTTAGTTTTGTTGATTGATGCTCTGTTGACATCTTGGCAACTTATTTCCAAAACTTGCCAATAGTCCAGCTTTAAGCTGAAATGGATTGCTTACACTCTTCGTATCTTATTACCCCAAAGCTGAGGCTTTAAGTCATCTCCATCACAAAGACTCACAACTTCCATGACATTAACTTATCCCCCCTGTTGCTGAAGCCATCATCATCGGACCCATGTTTGACCAGGTGAGGAGGATGGAATCTCCTTGGTTTGTTGCAAAAATGATTTCATGATTTTTTTTTAGAATGAAGCTGAACATCACTCCAATTAAAATGTAGTTAACTAGTTCATCACAAACACTCTTGTTTTTTCTCCAATTCATACCTTTACGCCTCCAAATTTCAAACTTTTCCATCTACATATTTGACACTCTTCAGGAGCCTTTTTGCTGCTTACGCCTGCAACATGTCCTACCTCTTTCACCAACACTTCCCACAAATTCTCAATCTCTCAGATTCTGGTCTCTGACATCTCCCTCTTATGCTTTTTGGAACACCTTTGCAAGTCATGTGCACCAGTGGCACTGAAATTCCTTCTTTGTAACTTTATCTCTCACTGCTTCTTTCACCCCATTAAGCCCAACTCATTCCTTTCCTAATATCTATATTCTGGACTTGGTGCCATTAATTGTGAATCATTCACAACTGTCATTCACTTCTGTCAAGCTCTTGAGAACTTTTTGTTACATTAAAGAAGATATTATTGAAAAGTACATTACCAAAGGTATGTTTGAGAAATGGTGATTCTATATCATTCTTGTATTAATGAGCAAATCGCACTTTTTAACAGCCTGCAGGATAGAAGAACTGTGTGGTTCTCATGGCTGGTGCTACTTATGAATAATTAGTAAGCAATGCTTTTTCTGATTAAGTAAGCTTGAATTGTCAAAAAATGTGACACTGATATTGCTTTGGAATATATTTCGTTGTCTCTACTAGATGCGCACGATTCATCACCTGAGAAGGTGGGCTCTTGCTGTGTATCTTACTAGGAACAGAACTTCAGGAAGGCAGGAGCATTTTGCCCTTCCCATTTCTTCCAGTATAAAAGATGTGGCTTTTAACTTATAATTACTTAAGAATGACCATATTTTATAGCATTAGCAAGTTTAAGGAGCGTCTCATAAATGGAATAATACTAATGACCTGAAGGGCACTCCTTTATAGTCTGAGGTTTTGGAACAGCACTATGATGCTTGTATATTAGCCTAGAATTTCTTCAGTGGGTACACCAGAGACAGACAAACAGACATTCAGGAAAACTGATAGGTAAAAGGAGCTGAGAATGTGTGAATCTTTGAGGCAAGTGCCTTTACAGCATTGCTGATGGGCTTGGAAGAACAGGATCTTTTTGCAGACCCTGGAATCAGAAAATACTTCCAACCTCCAACTGCCTTCATGATCTTACCCCACTGTCAACAAATTGCAGTAAAATGCCTGTATATTGACTTTCCACACCTGAAAAACCAGTCTTACTCTAATGTTAGCCTGAGCTTCTGTGGAAGAAGTATGTGCAAGGGACTGTAACTTTAGAAACGTTACCTTGGGTGGCTTGGTTGTGAAAAATTGAACAGATTTGATGCTTAAATGCATAACTCAAGGACAAATATCTTTGATTTTTTATGGCTGCATATTGATTTGTGCCCAGACTGTGTGTGCATCTGGTATGCAGAAGGATCAACTGTCTTTGCGGACAAAATCCCAGAAAATTAATATACAGCAACAGCAAAAAATTTAAATGACAATTAGGCTACCATTTCATTATTTAAAGTCCAAAAGTAGAGCAGTCTTGATGCAATTATAGAGGGCTTTGGGGAGACTTCACTTGGTTTAATAAATATAGTTTTGGTCACGTTGAGACTCATTTGTAATACCATCTCCTCTGAGCCACAAGTTTCCAGGTTCAGGTTCTGCTCTGTGACGTGTGCTTAATAATTAAGGCTGATACTCCAATTCAAGCTACACTGCTCAAAAAGTTTTCTTTTGGATGAGTCATGTCTAAACTCTCAGCTCAATGTAAAATTCCTGTGCCACTATTCTGAAGGTGAGCAGGAGAGTTATTCCCAATTTCCAGGCCATGTTTATATCAAACAGATTATCTTGTGAGAATCACTTTGCTGTTTGTGGGAACTTACATTTGCAAAATTTGGCTGTTACTTTCCTTACATTGCAAAAATGGCTATTTCAAAATGTCCAAGAATTCACTGACTACTGAAGTTAGAGCCACAGCCTTTATGCATTTATTCAATCCTTCTCACACTATTTAGCTTTCTTCCAATCCTTGGGCATGACATTAGCATCCAGCGATGATTGGAATATGATGGTCAATACATACATTCTTTCCTCCGTAGTTTATTTTAATAGCCTGAGGTATATCTCATCTGACCCTGCTTATTTATCCACTTCCCAAGATATTAACATCCTTAATACTTACTTGTTCCCTATGTTTATCATAGCTATTATTTTGCACTCCTCCTCAACTATAATGTTTGCATTATCCCATCTTCTTGGAAGTGAGGGGCTAAGTATTAATTAGGAACCACACTACCATGTTCCACCTTTACACATAAGTCAGCTTTGTGGTCTTTAATGGGCCCAACTCGTTTTCCTTACTTCTCCTCTTACTCTTAATGCACTGATAAAACATCTTTGGTTTCACCTTGATTTTGCTTGTTAATATTCTTTCATGCCCTCTGTTTAGTTTCCTAACTCCCTTTTCGATTTCATCCCTGAACTTTCTATACTCTGTTCATACTTCTGCAGTATTTAGCTCTCAGCAGCTGGTGTAAAGTTTCCTTTTCTGCCTCATCTAACCCTGCCTGCTCAGAAAATTGTGATTCTTATGAATTCACTGCCTCATAGAACAGAGGATGCTCTATCCTTGAGTACAAAGACTATATTTTTGAAGATTACAGAAATGATGATTTGTTGAGGTAAGATGGAAGAGTGAAGTTAAGGTAAGAGACCAGACACTGTTGCGGAGCAGTGCTGATCACACTGAAGAATGACAAACCTATCTATTTGGAGAAATCCCTGTTCCTATTTTTCATATTTTTAATTATAACGTTCCAAACACACAGGAAATACCAGGTCTCTGTGCCATAATTCATTAAATATTTACCTCATTCACAAGAAAATCAAATTTTCACTTTCAAAATTCTTGCCTCTGAATTTATTCAAAGGCCACCCTGACTTGGACTGCCTCACAGACTGCTCAGCAAACTTAAACTATGCCCACTCTAAATCCAAACATGCACATATCCACTCACAAATAAGATGCAGAGGGCAGGCAGTTTTATTGAGATATAATGGGTAGAATGTTTCGGCAAACCACAGCTGCAGCAAATCCAAATATTGTTGCTGGGTAGTTCATTTTTTAAAAATCCAATGGCAGCTACTTGACTCACCAAAATAACAAATCCAGCTTCTTTAAACATTACACACTCTTGAGTAACCATTGAATGACTGCCAAATAGTTCAACTTCTGCCTAGATTTGTTGAAAAACGAGTACATTTTCTGCAATACAACAATAAAAACGTACATTTTCCAGCTTGAATTTCCAATACAAAAATACATAGTCCTTACATACCTACAAGAGGAAGGAATTCACTTATCCATCTCTCATCTCAAGCAACTAATATTCCTTACAATCAACCTGTTCAGATATGGTATTACATGCCTCTGGAGCAGATGGAATTTGAACTTGGACCTCTTGTCTGCCTGACCTCAACTGCTCCTCCCATTTCTTCTGCCAACCTAAGGAGATCTGCAGCAAAATGCTGATACCAAGTACTCACTTTCCTCTGGGTCTTTGATGACTAATCCAATAGACTACCAAAATATTTGCTTGCTTTAAGTGAAGTCCTCACAGAATCTCCAGAATAAAATGTTATTAGAGTGCTGATTAGGCCTTGGCAAAGAATCTCAGAAAGAGTCCAGTTGTGTTTCAAAGGTTTCCTTCAAAGTCCCATCAGCAAATGAACAGGAAAAGGAGATATCCCTTTAAGTGGTCCTGCTCATCTGTGATTTGTTTACTCCTTTTCAGCTGATTGCTCTCAGGAAAGGTTATTAAATGAAGCAGAATTCGCTAAGGTAGAGTGCAGCTTCTTTAATGAGCCTGAGCAGTAAATTTGCTGTTAATCAGTCCCTCATGATCTTCTAGGTGACAACTGGTAGTTCCTTCAACTTCTTCAACAAGATGGTGTCTTGTATTTGAGGTATAAGAAAGTTTGAAAGATCCAGAATATGAATGATATTACCCACAGTGATAATGTCAGAAAATCACATGGTATCATCTTGCCTACTCTTCGATTGAGACAGACATGTCCCAAGTACTTTGTGTTGCTTAAATATACGAAGGCTCAGCATATTTAAGAGTTGGGTCAAATATGTTATTAAGCAACCAGACTTTAAGTCTAAATCTTACAACAGACTAAAAAGAGACCAAAATGTCATTACAACCAAAAACCCCATTTTGGTTAACATTTTGTCACTTATCACCTTAAGTACTTGGCTAAAATCACTACTGTCTTTAAGATGAGACCATAAATTAAAGCCATGGCTTTCTTCCCCATGGATATAAAAAGCCATTTGGTCCTATTTTGAAGAACGCAGGAGGTTCATAGAATTCCTACAGTGTGGAAACAGGCCATTGGGCCCCACAAATGAACACCGACCCTCTGAAGAGTAACCCACACAGACCCATTGTCTATCCTAATACCCTATATTTACCCCTGACTAATGTACCTAATCTCCATACCACTGAACACTATAGGCAATTTTAGCATGACCAATTCGCCTAACCTGCATATGTTTGGATTGTGGGAGGAAACCCGCAAAGACACAGGAAGAATGTGCAAACTCCACACAAACAGTCACCTGAGGCTGGAATTGAACATGGGTGCCTGGTGCTGTGAGGCAGCGGTACTAGACACTGAGCCACTGTGCCGCCCCTGTGTTCACTCCAGTATTCAAACCAATATTCATCTTGTGGCCAACACTTAACGATAATTTGCCATCATCACCATATTATTTGAGGGATATTGATGTGTGTATATTAGACACTGCACTCCCCACACTATATCAGTGATTACACTTCAAATGGAAACAACTTCACCAGGTGTAAAGCACTGGGAACATTCTGAGGTTGTGAAAAACAATATATAAATGCAAGTCTTTTATTTTTAAGTGACAGTAATGAAACGATTATCACAGTAATCTTTCTCCCTTTGAAAATAACAGCAGCTAAGTGCATGCAGAAAGATCAACCTGCTTGAGGCAAAGTGCACATGCCCAAAGATCTCATCCTTTCAGATCTTAGCTAGAGAGGATACAAAAAGATATTCAAAATGAAATATGGAAAATTGTACATTGTGTCCATCTGCCAAGATTAGACTGCACTTAGACTGTTGTCTGATATCTGCAGAGTGGAACTTTCATCTGATTTGAGTGAGGTTTTTGTAGTGATTGGAACACGGTCATCTAGGTGGACCTCATAGAATATGAGCTCCTGAATTGGGATTGTTAACATGGTCCAATCAGGGAGTGCTGGCTGACAGATCACTGGCCACCCAGGTGTTTTCCTATCTTCCTGGTAGTGGAAATTGAATAAAGATTCGTGCACCTTGTGTCTCTCACTGTGTCTCACACCTGCACACACACACCATGGGTGGTGGGGGAGAAAATAAGCACTACCGCAGTTAGGTGGTAGTGGGGGTTTATAAAAAAATATATAAACAGGAATGTCCCCTCCTCTTCACTGTTTGATCACACAGCATTGCTCTTTTGTGAAGGGCACTGCTTGTCACTGGCCACTCGGGTGTTTTCCCTTTTGAGAGTTGGATCAGTGTGAGTGAGTGTGTACATACAAAAAAAAATAAACAAACAGTTTATTGTTCTGTTGGCTCTGAGCTAGCTGGGTTAGTGTCATGTACTATGCATGTGTAAATAAAGGATGACTTGGTGACGGGATACCAGCCTTAGTGGAGTTATTTCAGTTATACTCCAAGCTATATTTAACATCAAGTAAGCTTGGTGATAAGTAATCCATTTATGTGTTTCAGCAAATCCAGTCTTAATGCATTTATGCAGTAGACTGACAGAGAAATAACAAATTGTTAGGAAAGCATAAGTTTTTTTATGGACCAACTTTCAAGAACTGCGTGTCCTTGTTGATTCATTATGATATGACAAGTATTATTGTAAACAAGAATGCTAGAAATGAAGTATTACCATGAGAACACCAGATGCCAATTTACTTACTAGAATGTAACTAATTATCCTGAACTGAATTGGCCCACTTCCTATCTCAATATCTACCTTGGCCATTGCTTTTTACAGAAATAAGTCCATTGGCACAAATTACACATCCTGATCTTCCAATGGAAGCTGAACAACACACTCAGTTCACTTATTTCCTGTTGCATTAAAGCATCCTAAGAGTGAACAAATTTAATTCTTTCCTTAACTCTGCCTACAGTACAATTCTATAAGCTTTTGAGAAGTTAAAAGAAAGCAAAAAAAATCTACTATTTGTGAGTTTTGATCAAATCCAAAACCTATGTTTGTGTGTACACAGCAGAACATCTTAGTCTGTTTGCCAAATTACACTAAGGGAAAGGATATTGGTGCAAGACCTTTTCCAGGTCAAACTTTATCTTCAGGATGGTTATCTGGGTGCTTTTAACCTGTTGATTGACACTGGGATGAAGCCAGCAAAGGTGAAAAGCAATGATAGCATCAGCACTCCGATCCAGTACAAAAACTGATACCTTGTCATATAGTCACCAAGCTATACCCTGGGTATGAGCTTGGGTTTCTGACCAGGGTATTAACCCACATCTAGAGGAGATACACCTTGTTGTGATCTGATTACCTGACTGAAAGAAAGCCACACAGAGCATTGGTGCAGGAAAGGTGAATTAATCTTGATTGCTGCCAAGAAGTAAGACACAAATCCATATGATGCTGTCACACATTGAACAACTGATATATGCTCCTTTGAACAAACCTGCCACATTGGTGATGGGAAGCACAGAAGACATCTGGGTGTGGTTTCTGACACTTTCTGACACTGAGGAAAAAGTCTGGTTCTTTTTTACCCTGTCCTGCTCATGAAGAATGGGCTTCTACTGATATAGGGCCTCAATGACTCTACTGATGAATCAGTGCATGGCAAACTCTGAGAAATTACATCAGAACTGCCTGCCCCCTATCCAGGTTATACAATTGCAACTATAAGACTAGCAAGCAGGCAATAAGATCAAAAATGGCCTATGTAGGTTCTATCTGAAAATCTAGGGCAAGCTTAACTCATGCGGTCAATTCCTATCCAAGCATTAGCAAAACATTAGAAGGAGTCATCAATATTGCTGTCTTCATTTCAATTTCAGTTTAAAAGCTACTCTTTACAGTCACGGCTGGTAAAGCATTTATAATGGACTTGCAGTACTAGCCTCTGCACTTGTCTGTTGATTACCTGTTTTGTTCACTCATGCGATGTGGGTGTCATGGGCTGGGCCAGCATTTATTGCCTAACCTTAGTTGCCCTTGAGAAGGTAGTGGTGAACTGCCTTCTTGACCCATCTACATCTTGTAGGTTGACTCACAATGCACTTGGAGAGGGAACTCCAGGATTTTGACCCAGTGATAGTTAAAGATAAGCAATCTATTTCTAAGTCAGGATGGTGAGTGGCATGGAGGAGAACTTGCAGGTAGTGGTGTTCTTGTGTATCTGCTGCCATTGTTCGTCAAGAGGGAAGTGGTCAAAGGTTTGGAAAGTGTTGCCTAAGGATCTTTGGTGAATTTCTGCAGTGCATCATGTAGATAATACGCACTGCTGCTCTGGAGAGCGGTGTGGAGGGAGTGGATTTTTGTGGATGTGATGTCAAACAAATGGATTGTTTTGTCCTGGATGGTGTCAAGCTTCTTGAGTGTAGTTGGAGCTGCATCCATCCAGGCAAGTGGGGAGTATTCCATCACACTCCTGACTTATGGATGATGTACAGACTTTGAGGAGTGAGGAGGTGAGTTACTCACCACAGTACTCCTAGCCTCTGACTTGCTCTTCCAGACATTATATTTATGTGCCGAGTCTAGTTGAGTTTCTAGTCGATGGTAATCCCAGGGATGTTGATAATAGGGCATTCAGTGATGGTAGCACCATTGAATGTCAAGGGACAGTGATTAGATTGCGCATCTCCAATAAGAGTAATGTTTGACATTTGTGTGACACGAATGTTTCTTACCACTTATCAGTCCAAACCTGGATATTGTTCAGCTATTTTATATTTGATCATGGACTGCTTCGGTAGCTGAGGAGTCATGAATGATGCTGAACATTGTGCAATCATCAGCAAACATTCCCACTTCTGACCTTATGATGGAGGGAAGGTCATTGAAGTAGCTAAAGGTGGTTGGGCCAAGGATGCTACCCTAAGGAACTCTTACAGAGACGACCTGAAGCTGAGATGACTGACTTCCAACACGACCCATCTTCCTATGTGCCAGGTATGACTCTAACAGCTGAGAGTTTGCCCCCGATATCCACTGATTCCAATTTTGTGAGGGCTCTTTGATGCCACACTCGGTCAAATGTAGCCTTGATGACAAGAGCTGTTACTCTCATCTCACCTCTGGAATTCTGCGCATTTGTCTATGTTTGAACCAAGGTTGTAATGAGGTCAGGAACTGATTGGCCCTGGTAGAACCCAAACTGAACTTCACTGAGCAGGTTATTGCTGAGCAGATGTTGCTTGGTAGCACTGTTGGTAACATCTCCTATCATTTATTGAGGATTGAGAGGAAACTCTTGAGGTGGTTAGATTTGTCCTACTTTTTTGTGTACAGGACCTACCTGGGCAATTTTCCACATGGTTGGGTAGATATAAAGATAGCATATACCATATCAATTGTGCTAAAATTGTTTTAATAACAAGTTCCTGAGGGGCAGAAGTTCAGCTATGCATAAAGAATTTTAAAAGCGAATATGCTGACAGCAAACACTCCAGCTTGTATTTACCTAGTAAACAAAAAGATATCTATGTCAGGTAACTACCAATGGAACTATTCAAATTAGGCATCCCCCTGAAGGGCAGAGTGCTGATAATGGAGGAACATGTTGTGACAAGATGGCATATGCCTTTTAGGGCATGTATTGTAAATAGTTGTGAATCGTTGCCAATCTCAAAAAGATACGATGTATTAATTTCATGACTTGTTAGACAATTTGTTGTAGCAGGAGCAAGATGAACTAAACCTAACTCTCAGTGACCAAAATTTGTTATAATCTTATAGTCAAATAAAGAGCCCATATTATGTGTGATTGGTAAACTTACATTGAGATGAAAAATAATATATGCCAATGTGTAGAATCCCAGCGTGTTTGCCTCCAATCTTCATTGGCTGGGTCAAGTGTTCCAAATGGATGACAGCTACATTCCCAAAGACATGCTTTTTTTATGAGCTTGCTACTGACACAAGACCTAGGAGAAAGTGAGGACTGCAGATGCTGGAGATTAGAGCTGAAAAATGTATTGCTGGAAAAGCGCAGCAGGTCAGGCAGCATCCAAGGTTCCTGAAGGAGGGCTTATGCCCAAAACGTCGATTCTCCTGCTTCTTGGATGCTGCCTGACCTGCTACACTTTCCACTGACACAAGACCAACAGGTTTCCCACATGTAATACTCAAATGTGTGCAAACAAGACTTCAAAATGATAGGAATCAGTGTTGTTGCATAGGAAATCTTTGTTGATCAAAGTACCTGGAGCCAAGCAGTTACGAAGAATATCAAACAAAAAGGTTACAACAGAAACAACCAAATAGCAAAAGTGATAGCACAATGGGGAAGTGATTGCCATTAATCTATCGACCTCTGCAGCACAACACCGTGTTCAATCCACTCGTGGTTTATAGCCTGGTACAGTCCATTATTCTGTAAGCCAGTAAGATGCCTATTCTACTCAAAAAACTGATTAAAGATTGTTGTTAAGGATCACACTTCTTCTTACTCGTGCCTCTGTGACTTGAATATACCTCATACATACTCTTGACCAGAGTACTCTTCACTTTCAAGTTGACATCTGGTATACATTGTGGTCTTGTTCACTTATCCCACGCAGAGTACTTTAGGTAGATTTCTTACTTCAATTCTTCCCATTCGCACTAGTTTATGTTAGAAATACCAAATGAATAAGGATGGCCACACAAAGTCTTTGGCAGAAGAGAGGCTTAATCTTGTTGAACAGAATATGCATACTACAGCATACTTAATAGTTAGTTGCAGTACATCTGAGTTATGTAATAATCTCTTGAGAGTCCTCAGGCTAGACTTAAGAGTAAGTACACATTACTTTTAAATACATAGAACTTAGCACTCAGAAACTGGTACTAGAAAATTCTTCCTTTATATCCAATTAGATGGAGCTCATGATGTCACTTAACCCTTTCAGGTACAAACAATATGCTTATCTTCTATTAAGTTATCTATGCAACTTATCCTTTTATTAGTCTTGTCTTCTATACTCCAAATATACTGGAATGACTTGTATTTATTCCTATCAACATTCATTTGTTCTAACAGCACGCATGGATTATTGTGTTGTCATTTTTTTTCACATGTTCTTTTCTGTTTGAATTCATACTTCTATCATGCATTGCAGCACAATTTCCATATGGAATTTCACTTGGGAATTGATTATCCCTCAACATATCTTATCTAGTTTGCTTCTCAGATCGTTGGATATTACGTTCGGTTTCCAATAGTTAATGTCATGCTCAGAATTATAACATCCAGTTCGGATTTCAATGATTTCAAAAGACCCATTTGGTACTCTCACAGCTTATAATGATATCAAAACATTTAAGGATGCTACAGTCTTGTGAAACATTACCATCATTTGGTACTCGGTGTGGGTTATTTAGCAAAAAATAAAAATCTTTTACAGGTAGCAACAAGGATAATTTAATAAATATAAAATCCTCCTTTAGGGCAAAATATTGCTTAAAATACAATGATTGACACATTTTGTTAGTAATACCATCTTTAGTTTTTCTTGCTAAAGCTATATTCATTAATCAGTACAAATGACTGTTACTAATTGTGAACTACAAATAGTTGGCCATACCAGTTATTGTAAGAAGGGATACTATATTCTATATTTGTGAAGTTGGCACAGAAAGACCTAGAAATGAAGGGAAACAAATTTCCAAAATAAGGATACAGATTAGTTCCTTGAAGAAGTGCTGAGGGTATGAAAAAGATTCGAGTGCCAAACCAGTATTGACATAACAGTGCAGGCATGTCTGACTCAAATTATATGTTACCGCTCGTGTTGATGTGTTGACTTACATCCAGGTTATTTGGAAATGCTAATTTGGAGAATTCAGTCAGTACACTTGCCAAATATCTCCTGAGGACATCCTAGGATTTCAATTGAGGAGTTGCTTTCATTTGGATGTAATTCTGCCAGCACTTTGATCATTATAATGAGCTCTCAGGGCAGCCACCAATTCAGAAAGTCAAGGGTCTACTTACACGGAGAACTGCATTCATAGCCTCCTCCAAAAATGATGCAAGACTATATTAGGAAAAGCTTCATCCATTTGGTCTTCACATTCCTTTTTTCAAATGTGTAAATTTAGAAACTTTTTTTTATAAACTCAAATTCAGAATAAGACATTTTATTAAAATAAAACTGATGGAAGGGAAAGTCATAAAATGGCCTCCTGATTCTTGGTTATATTAAAATGTAAGTCTGAAGTCATTAGGTTAAAAAATCAAAATTGAATTCCAAAGTTCTTAACTTACAGGTATGCATTAAATGTCTTCAAATACTTTTTAAAAAAATAAGGAGTCAATTTGATTATTGTAGCTCTATAATCTTGACTAAATCATCTGAATCTCTCAAAGGCCAAGCTTGGTACTGCGGTACATCAATATTTCAGTTAGTTCACAATCTAATGTTCAAATATATTGATAAGAAACCTAAATATAAACTTGTGTAACAACTCAGATTCCAAGCTCCTTTAATAGTTGTAGCAGCTACAATGGGCAACCTGATTTGAATGATAAGCACCAAATGATATAGGTTTGAAGCCAGCATATCTGACATAAGACTAGACATTAGATTAGGCATTCTTTCCCTCCTGGATAATGAATATATAGAGTGGAAACTATGTTGATCAGCTTCTTCAAGAAGATGCAGGGTATATATTTAGTTGGGAGTGGAATTGATGTTATTATTGAGATCATCAAATAATCCTGAGTCCAATGTCTGTCTGTATTCAGTTTGGAGTTGAGAGTTCTTGTAGCACAACTAAATCAAAGGATGAAGTATGTCGTGGAATTATGTTCTGAAATTTGAGTTCAGAATTGAGAGACCTGGAGATCAGGGACAATTCAGATGTGGGACTTGAGCTTGCATTGATCTTCCCTGGAACATTGTAGGACCCTAATATCAGATAGATTAAAACATTTTTGATATCCTACAATACTCCACTTAAACTCAAGGACAGCACCTCCTTCCCACTGCACATTACAGTGTTTATTTTTGCAGTTAACAATTTTGGATCTTGATGAGTGCTCCAAGTCTCCGTCAAAAATATTTAACTTGTTTTTTGTTTCTACGGTCCTATTATATTCGTTTTTGTTTTGCACCATCACCCTTTATGTTATTTAATTGCTTCTGATTTCCAGTCAAGCACCAACCCTTCACTTTTTTATATATTCTCTTTTGCTCTCCTTCCTTGTCACTGCACATATTGAAAATCTGCTCATTACTAACTCAAAAACAAGACAAAGTTACCAGTTATGGAACAAACAAATTGAGGATTTTAATAAGCCTACTTTCTCTACTTTCTCTATTTTCTATGTTTCTCTCAACATTTCTTCACTGCTGATCCTTACATGTACAACAATTAGCAATAAGAAGCATTATACACACTTGTGACTAAAGAGAATATGACATCATTATAAAGGAGTGCAATTCTGTAAGTGGAAAATATCATGGTGAAGTTTTTTAACAATTTCTACACTGAAAATAGCAGTGTCAATTGACAATTAAATTCTGCTTAGATCTATTATGATTTATTTAGTTGTCCAATTAATAGATAGACAAACAGATTCAGAAGTAAATTATGTCTAAATTCATAGAATTATTTTCTTACTGTTTTATTTTGCTGTCTTTGCAATAGTACATTGTTGAGGCAATGAGCAGGACAGTTCATTCTAAAAGATAATTGTCATGTGACAGTTTGTTTTGCACCAGGGTCAGGCAGTGTAATTTGGCACCTGCTGATAAACACAGTGTAGATCTCCACCATCTAGCTTTAATTCAGCACACACCTGTTTACACAACAAAGGACTCTTTACCATGCTGTAGGATGAAAAATTCCTTTTTTTTTAGTTCTGGATACAAACACAAAATACTATGAATGTTGGAAATTGCAAATAAAGGCAAGAAATGTTGGAATTATGAAGCAGGTCAGGCAGTATCAGTAACGTGAGAAACAGAGTTAACGAGCTAGAATTTAGATCCGGAGGAGGTGTACATGGTAATAGCAGAGTTCACAATAATTTAACTTCTATAGCAAGGTGAAATTTGTTTCACTTAACGCCAACAATGAACATAACTTATGTTTAGTGCTCATTTTAACAACGTGTCTATTAATAAATTAAATTACCAACATTAATCATATTGGGCAATGTGGATTACAATGGCAAAGATTTCTAGAAGGAATATTTCAGGTGTCAAATACACTCAAACAGGAGAAAAAAATTTGCACCGACTATTTTAATATTAAATTGACAGGAGGAAATTTGTACAATACATTTGAAAACATCACTGTCAAATTTCAATGTCCACACATCAATTATGATACAAGTAATAGAAAATTGATCTGCTACCTTATGTTTATGATATACCGCAGTAGGGAAGTAATAAAAAAGGAATTGATGGTTTTTAAAAAATGGTAAAAAGAAGTTCTATAAGCTTTATTACATTTGGTAATAAGATCTGAAGGAAGCCTTTGAAAATAGGACAAATTAAACAAAGAACTGCTATTCAGTTTGGGCACTTATTCATTTCATATGTCCTTTTTCATTTTAACTCAACCTGTTCTCCTTGAAACATGATATGCAGGTGCATAGCTGTGACAGACATCTGAGCCTGCCTTGTGGAAAAATAGACAAACTTGTAAACAGACCATCAGAAAAAGCAATCCAAATGTCATTGAGATCAGAATAGGCTGTGATCATAGCTGTGATCATAATGTTAACTCAATCAGACATGTGCAAGATATCTCACAAAAGAAAAACAAAGTGTTGCAGGAGATTTATTTAAGATAATTTCCTCTAGTCATAATATGGCAAACAACTATGAAAATGCATTTTTAATTATGTGCTTCCAGAAAAAAAACATATTTCTGAGTACATTTGTAATCAAACTAAAAACATGAAACTAAAATAGTAATCTGATTGCATTTTTTATGATGTTACTGAACATAGTAGTCAAATGAAAGTATCATGTTTGACTTACATTGGAGCTATTTACAAGATTTTGCATTTGGTCGTTGCCATTGACGATGTGTCAAGAATTATGTTTTGCAAAACATGCTCATTATAATACAAAAAAAACCCAGTTACAATGAGATACAGCAAGTTTTTTTTTATTAACCAGCACCAATGCGGCCAGGAGTGTGTCAGTTGATCAAATATCCCACTGCTGCCAGTGATCACATCATTCTGGTGGCCCATCCCTTCTCTCCCTTGGACTTTCCTTGCTATCTGAACCATGTGCTGCAATGCAAAGTATTGTGAGTGGCACAGTGGCACAGTGGTTAGCACTGCTGCCTCACAGCGCCAGAGACCTGGGTTCAATTCCTGCTTCAGGTGACTCTCTGTGTGGAGTTTGCACATTCTCCCCGAGGGTTTCCTCCAGGTGCTCCGCTTTCCTTTCACATTCACAAAGATGTGTGGGTTAGGTGAATTGGCCATGCTAAATTGCCTGTAGTGTTAGATGAAGGGGTAAATGTAGGGGGGGTGGGTTGCAGGTCGGTATGGACTTTTTGGGCCGAAGGGCCAGTTTCCACACTGTAAGTAATCTAATCTAATTCCATATAATCAAAAGATCAATATAATCATACACTAAGTAATAGAAACATAATGCAGAGGAGGTACACACCACTGTTATACTTAAATCACTTAAATAATAATGCAACTTTATGTTAACTAAAACTTATTGGCAGAGAGTCTTCTCACTCACACCCCCAACTGACTACTCAGATGTCGTAGTAGATCACGGTACTTGAGGAAAAATTGACTCAAAATTAAATAAACTGTTGATATTTCTCATGGCCATTCAATTGAATAAGTACATTTGAATTGAGGAAAATAAGTTTAAAAACAAAACAATATTGACTAGTTAGAATAATGCAATAAACTTTGCAGTATTTGAGATATATAATTTTTGCCAATTTAGTGCCGGTTCATGAGTTATGGTTAGATCAAAGTTTGTGGCATTTTAAATGTTCAAATTTGCATTTTAATAAAAAATTAAAAGTTCTGTCATGCTTCAATTTTGCATCATGGCAAAATATTGGACTGAGTTTCAATGAGAATCAGAAAAGCTGGTAATGTTAAATGTGCACCTGATGTTCCCAAAGGTGACTTGGTTTTCATATTCACCCTTTAACTTTTCGAATTGAATACTTCATTCTTGCTACACTCCAACAAAATACGTGTCAGAGATCGTGTCACTCAAACTGATGAAGCATGAATTAATGCAAACTTAAATTATGAAGCACTTAACTTACACCCAAGTTCCATTATCATCTCCACTGGCTATCGGTTTTAAAGGGATTAAATAAGATCGAAGTAACACCAGAGATAGCCTAGAAATTGACTCAAAAATAATTGGACACAGTTACACCATACATTCATGTATTATGATGGGAAGTGAATGAATATAGAAAGAAAAACATCATTTCCTACTGTGAAAAAACTTTCTTGTGAAAGTACAAAAAAAATTCCCATCTGAGTCACTTTCTCCATTTACTTTTTGGATGTAAAGATGTAATGTCATTCTGCTATTGTAACTATTCACTAAGCTTGTCCAGAACATAATACATACAAATGTCATTACTGTTGTTATCCATTAGATGCTTTATAACTCATGCTCCCTGTATTTCCATTTTGTTTAATTGAAAATAAATTTAAGAATTAGTGTGCCTGAATCTTAACTTCAGGTTTTGATTATCTACTACTTGCAGATCTTTAAATTTGAACTTGGAATTCCATGACATCATGCTGGTAGTGTTCCTCTGACAAGTTTTTATTCAAAGCATTCATTTATTCAACTTGTTATTCGGGAGAATGATGGCATTTATGATGCTACAAAACTGCTTGTAGTTGTTCTCTTGCCAGGCACAGCATGGTTTGTCTGTGCTGGATGTGGTCTCAGTTTGTAGCTGGCAAGCTAACTTCCACTCAAGTGACTGGAAAATACTATATGGTTCATTTTGCCGAAACTACACCCACTTAATGAGTTTAAGTGATGGTTTTAAAGTACCCTTTCTAACAGTTGAAACCTATGTTGGAAACTCATGACCTTTACCCACAATGAACAATTAATTGTTGCATTAGTCAAAGTGAAGCAAATTGTGTTAAAATAGTGAGGTTCCACACTGATGGAATAATCTAGGGTTTTCCAATTGTTACCAATGCATTTACTAAGAATTAGATTATCAGAGATTAATGCTTTGAATGTCGTGTAAATGCAAAGTAGACTAATGTAAAATTCATATTTATTGGTTGTACATTAAAGTACATTATAGCTAAAACTTTACATGGTATAAATTGCTTCCATTCATTCAGCTTTTACTAATTCAGAATTTTTATTCCTGTTGCATCCATAACTTTATACAATTATGCTTATGAAATAAATTACTTGATTTCTATGTCTAAATATTTGAGTGACTTTGCACCTAAAATCACAAATTGTTTCCAATTCAGGCCAGTTTACTTTTGGTTGAAATAAACTCCAAGCGTTGGTGTTATGACACCCATATGTCCTTCGCCAATATGGGAAAACAGATACCAGAGAATGCCTCTCAACAAGATACTCCATCACATAATGACCATTAAATACTTCACAGGAAATGGAAATGAATCTGAAATAAAACAGATATATGAGTGTGACAACCTGGCAAAGCAGGTTTTAACCTTCTTTTTGAATGGCCACTGGCAGTTACAACATCAGCCAGGATCTTAACAGCATGAAACAGCATATCTTCATTCTTCAAAAATTCACAAGTTACTCTTGGTGAAGCACAAATTTCTAAAGCAGTAACTCCATCCTATTAGCTAGACCAAATATTATGTTGACATGTTAAGTACCAATCATAACGTAACTTATTCAACAATTATCTGGGAACGAAATGTCCAGCCCAGGTTTAACCAAAAGCTGAAACACATGTTATATGTACTACATTTTTAAACAATGCATTTTTGTTGAATGGTTTGTCATTTCTTTAGAATTGATAAACAAAAAATATGTTCAACAAAGTTTACAGCAAAGCTTGAACAAGCACATTTCTGGCAAAGTAGCTGCATTTTGATTAGAATTTAGCTAAATTACTTTATATATCTTTTTCCTTACTTGCTCAGGACATACTGTGCAATTGTAGTCAAAGATTATTCCAGAGACACTCCAGGTATTTCCCAAGATTTTACATATAGACCAGCCAATGTGATTTCAATTATTAGACAATAGAAGTTTAGCAAAATAGCAATGAATATTTTAGAAAGCACTAAAAAGTAAACAAAATAATTTCCTTTTGATAGATCCATTGGCTAAATTTTATTTCAAAATGATGCATTACCAAATAAGGTTCTATGGTGATTGCATGGAAGCAAGGTCCAAGTCTAGAAATAAATCTTTTTGGGTTGATTTGGTTTAGAATGTGTAAGGGATCTGTTTTAAGCTGACATATTGGTGTGAGTTATACAGTCACATTAACAAATTATTCATGGATAAAACGATGAAGCAGGTATTGATGTGAATATTAATTAGGTCTAATTATTATGCAGGTAGCCAGTATTAACTGAGAATTCATTTGTGTCTCTTTAAATAAACATAGGTTAGTGTTTGGGGATGTGTCAAGACTCGAGTGGTGCTCGAAAAGCACAGCAGTTCAGGCAGTATCCGAGGAGCAGGAAAATTCAATGTTTCGGGCAAAAGCCCTTCATTAGGATGTCTGCTTATAATATATAACTTTGTAGATAAATGTGCACTGAAATTGTGAACTTTGTTCCCAGTTATAGATAATAAACTGATAAATTGGAGCATGTAACACAACAAATTAATAAAATAGTGCCACTGATGTACTGCATATAGTGGAGTAAAGATTATAGCAGGGTGGCACGGTGGCACAGTGGTTAGCACTGCTGCCTCACAGCACCTGAGACCTGGGTTCAAATCCCACCTCAGGCGACTGACTGTGGAGTTTGCACGTTCTCCCTGTGTCTGCGTGGGTTTCCTCCGGGTGCTCCAGTTTCCTCCCACAGTCCAAAGATGTGCAGGTCAAGGTGAATTGGCCATGCTAAATTGCCTGTAGTGTTAGGTAACGGGTAAATGTCGGGGTATGGGTGAGTTGCGCTTCGGCGGGTCGGTGTGGACTTGTTGAGCCGAAGGGCCTGTTTCCACACTATAATGTAATCTAATCTAATCAGGCTGGCCTACATTTATTACCTGTCTCTAGTTGCTCTTGAGAAGGTGATGGTGAGACATACAACTGCTGTGGGTTGACCCACAATGCCCTTAAGGTGGGAATTTCAGGATTTTGACTGAGTGACAGTGAAGGAATGGTAATATATTTCCAAGTCAGGATGGTGAGTGGCTTGGAGGGAAACTTGCAAGTGGTGGTGTTCCCATATATCTGCTGCCCTTGTCCTTCTAGATGGAAGTGGTTGTGGGTTTGGAAGATGCAGTCTGAAGATCTTCTGCAGTGCATTTTGCAGATGGTACACACTGCTGCTACTGAGCATTGGTGTTGGATGGAGTGGATGTAATGCCAATCAAGCGGGCTGGTTGGTCCTGGATGGTGTCGAGCTTCTTGAATGATGTTGGGGCTGCACTCATCCAGGGAAGTGGGGAGTATTTCATCACACTCCTGATTTGTGCCTTGTCGATAATGGACAGGTTTTGGAGAGTCAGGAGGTGAGTTACTTGCTGCCGTACTGCTAGACTCTGACTTATTCTTATAGTAGCTGCTTTAATGTACTGAGTCCAGTTGAGTTTCTGATCAATGGTATCCCCAGGATGTTGATAGTGGAGGTGGCAGAGATGGTAACACCATTAAATTTCAAGGATTGAGGTTAAGACTGTCTCTTATTGGTGATGGTCATAACCTTGCATTTGTGTGGCACAAATGTTACTTGCCACTTGTGCAGATCTTGTTGCATTTGATCATTGACAGCTTCAGTATCTGAAGTTAAGCAAATGAACAAAAATCTGACAAATAAAACTTAATATGGATAAATTTGGAGTTGTTCACTTTGGCAGGACGAATGAAATAAAAACACATTATTACCTATCAGGAATGACTGCAGAATTAAGATGGGCATTGTGTTCTAGTACGAGTAACAATAAATTACATAATCAAGTAATGTAATATTGTGCTAACTTTTATTGGAAGGCAAAGTGACCAAAAAAAAGAGGGTAATAAATACAAAGAACTGGGGATGCTGGAAATCTGAAACAAAAACAAGAAATACTAGACTAAATGTCTGTCAAAATAAAAGACAGTTAAGGGCTTTAACTTAATGAACCTTTGTCAGAACTGAAATTGGGGAGGTGCAGTATTTATGCTGATGATGGGGTGGAGAGTGAATAATGTACATAGAGATGGTGTCCAGAGTAAAATTGAGAGTAAACGGCAGCGAGAGGCGCACACATACACACGCACATACATACATGCACACACACTCTGTTCAGAGGTAGTTTACTAGATTGACTAGACCTGGAATGTGTGGATGAGTGAATCAGTTTATAAAGACAGGATGGACAGGCTGCACTTGTTTCCATTGGGTTTAGAACGTGAGAGTAAATTAGATTCCCTACATTGTGGAAACAGGCCATTCGGCTCAACGAGTCCACATTGATCCTCCGAAGAGTAACCCACCCAGATCCATCTCCCTCTGACTAATACACCTAACAGTATGGGCAATTTAGCATGGCCAATCCACCTGACCTGCACATCTTTGGATTGTGGGAGGAAACCAGAGCACCCGGAGGAAACCCACACAAACATGGTGAAAATGTGCAAACTCCACACAGATAGTCACCCAAGGCTGGAATTGACCCTGTGAGGCAGCAGTGCTAAGTGAGGGGTGGCTTGAAGTCATAAGATCCTGAATTCTCTTGAAAAGCTTGATGTGTACAGGAGGTTTCCTCTTGTGTGTCAGTCCAGAACTGTTTTAAAATTAGGAGCTTCCTTTTAAGGAAAGAGATAAGGAGAGTTGATTTTTGAATGTTGTGTGACTTTGGAATTGTGATTCCGAAGGCGATGGAGATAGGAATGTTCTTCAGACAGCAATGAATCTGTTCTTGTTCGGCAGGAGAATTAAGGGCTTGGAGTGTGGAACATAAACAAGTCAGCCATGATCTTAGTAAATGATGGAGCAGGTTCAAGGGGCCAAATAGTTTACTTCTACTCCTATTTTTTTCATGTAAATATGTATTACACATAAGAGCAAAGAGCAATACAGAACAGGAACAGGCCCTTTGGCTCTCTAACACATTTTGCCCTTCCATACTAAAACTGTCTTCACTTACAGGATCCATATCTCTCAATTCCCTTCCTATTCATGTGTTTGTCCGGGTATTTCTTGAATGCTACTACTGTGTCTGCTTTTACCACCTCCTCTGGCAACGCGTTCCAGGTCCTCACCACCCTTTGTGTGGGAAAAAAAAACTTGTCTCACTCTCTCTTCTAAACCACCCCTGTCCCCCTGCACCTTGAACCTGTGTCAACTTGTAATTGACCCTTCACCCTGGGAAAAAAATCATACTTTTCACTCTACCCATGCCATTCACAATCTTTTAAACGTCAGCTCACCCCTCAACCTCCTGCTTTCCAGTGAAAACCAACCTAGTCTATCCAACCTTTCTTCATAGCTAAAATTCCCCATACCGGGCAACGTCCTGGTAAACCTTTTCTGTATCATCTCCAAAGCATCCACATACTTCTGGTAGTGTGGTGACCAGAACTTTATGCAATATTCTAAGTATGGCCGAACTAAAGTTCTATAAAGCTGCAACATAACTTGTCTATCCTTGATTTGGAGATGCTGGTGTTGGACTGGGGTGTACAAAGTTAAAAATCACACAACACCAGGTTATAGTCCAACAGGTTTAATTGGAAGCACACTAGCTTTCGGAAAGCTGTCGCTCCGAAAGCTAGTGTGCTTCCAATTAAACCTGTTGGACTATAACCTGGTGTTGTGATTTTTAACTTTGTCCATCCTTATACCCTATGCTCCTTCCAATGAAAGCCAGCATGACATGGCCTTTTTTACAACCTACCTACCTACTTGTGCTGCCAGATTCAGTGACCTGTGGACCTGCACACCCAGATTCCTCTGCATATCAATAGTCCTAAGAGTTCTGCCATTCACTGTACAATTTCCACCTGTACCTGACCTTCGAAAATGCATCATCTCTCATTTATCTGCATTAAACTCCATTTGATTTCAAACCACAGCTGGCCTCATTTTAAGCTTTGCACCATCCCTACTTTGAACAATATTGCTGTTCTTCCCTTGTTTATTTAATCAAAATCCTGGAACACCCTTCCGACAGCACTGTGGGTATCCTTATACCCCAAGAATTGCATCTATTTAAGAAGGCAGCTTACTACCACCTTCTTTAGGGCAATTAGGATTGGCAATAAATATCAGCCTAACCAGTGAGGCTCACATCCTGTGAATGAAGTAAAAGGAGAACCTAAGGGGAATATTGGAGAAGGAATACAGCTGCTAGAGACTGGACTGCCATTTGGATAATACAGAATGTCCAGAGGATAGGAAGCCCCAAGTTGATATTGAATTTCATTCATGGCCTGGATAACAATATAATCTAGCTTATGTATTTGAGAGAATTAGCAATGGAAGTGCCATGAACGTGTCAGCTTCTGAAGTTGTATCTGCTGCAATCACTAACTGTCGCTTCTGTTTACTGTCCTACCTACTCTCACTGTCCCACAACCAATTCCACGACCATGCTGACCCAAGACCAGGAGTTGAGCTCTCAATGATTTTCTTGTGTCACAGTTGTTCATTATAAAGTATTTATTTCTAAAACCTTAGCTTTTTAATGAATGTACTTACAGGTTTGAAGTCAGTGAAACGATGGTTCATTGTTTTGGAACCTTTTGTAGATTTTGCATGTTTAAATCATGCAATAAAAAAAGATGAATTGGGCGAGGTCTCCCAATATTTTGGCTAACATTTATCTTTCAACTAACATCATTAAAAACAGATCATTTTAATTGCTTCTCGTGGATTCTTACTGCATGCAAATTGGTTGTTGTGTTTCCTTTACTACATCAGTAATAAAAGTTCAGAGCTGCCTACATACTGTGGGATTCCTGTGGTCATGCAGGGTTTTTTTTAATTCAAATTCTTCTTTTCCTTTCCAACTACACAAAAGTCACAAATAGTGAATAATAAACACCACCCCTTGCAACACACTTTTTCTAAAAAGCTCCTAAAAATGTTACGCAGCCAAAATAAAAATAAAAAATGTTGAGAACTTAGAACAGATCTGTCAGACTGTTGAAGAAAAAAATGTAGGGTAAGTTTCAGCTGACAGATGTCTGCCTGAGACATTTACTCTGCTCTTATCTCTTCAGATGCTGTCGGGTTTGCTCAGCTTTTCTGTCATTTTCTACTTTCTTTCATTATTACAGCTGGCAGTGTATGATTCAGAGTCAGGGACATTCCCCAGTTAATTCTCATGAAAGTCTTATTATGTAATACATTGTTTTGAGGCTTTGGAGTTTGAATCATTAGCCAGACCAGTAGTTCATGCCTCTAAATAACTGTCAATGCCAAAATTGTAGTAATTACAAAAATATTCAGACACAGAACATAGATTCAAGGAGTTATGTTGGTGGCATACCTAATAATTATCAACAGCTAGTTTGCCTTTGATAACCTATTTAGTAACATTTTGTAACAAACATGAGTGACAGACTTTAACATGGTGAATAATTGCTATCCTTTCCAACATTGAAGGCAATAATCGATATCACGAATATCATCATGATGATTTTTGTAATGTGGAGGTACTCTTTTTGGAGAGAGGGACCAAGCTGAAACTTTCCAGGATCTTTCAGGATAGGGTGGAAATTGGGAACATAGGCAAATGCAAGGAAAGGTTTTGAAGTGTGCCTGATATCGTGCCATATCATGTTGATGATGTGAAGCTTGGCAGACTGGCTGCCAACTAGAAAGCCATTTGAACCATCTAAGAGGTAATATCCAGGCCATTTCTCGCTGCCAGGTCTGCATTAGGAGTCCATTTGGTGAACCTGGCAGTTTCCAAGAAGGTTCTGATGTTGCGCTTCTCTTATGGCAAAACCAACTGATGCGGTCTCCTGGGGTCATGACTACATTTTTGCCCTAGCGTGTCACTAGCGCTCAGAATACCCTTATCTGCTCTACTGATTTCTGCGCCTAACGAGCCTGGCCCTAGATTTAGCCATAACCATTGACCTATCCTTAAGGATATTGAGCCGCCCTGTAGTTATATCAGCAGTGATGGCAGTACTGCTAAGCCTGCTGAACAGTTGGCCATCTGATTGGGCCAGCAGATCATACATGGGCTGCTGTCCCTGATTGGACAATGGCCTCAACCGCAGCCCCTTCATTGGCCATTGCCAACAAATTGCAGGTCCACATTTGCTACACACCAAAACACTTACAGTTTTTGGCTCCAGTGGTAGGAATTCTGCCCTATCCATAAATGCAGCCCATAGCAAAGTCTACAAATAAGCAAGTCAGCAATTGAAAAAGATGCAAAAATGTTTTGTGTCTCTTTGCAGCTATAAATTGGGAATTTAAAATTGCGATAACTCCAACATTATCACATAATAGCAACAGAAAAAAGCTTCCTGGATACTGTTGACTGGCAGTTGTTATGGTCCCACAGGATGGGGATCTGAAAAATACAAGCAGCATAAAAGGTGAGCACCACGATAATTTTCATTAGCATCGTACTGTTATAATTGACGCCAGTATGACACTGAAAAATCCACTTCCAATTTGTTAATCACAATTTTCTTATGAAACCTGAATTTCGAAGAACAGCAAGTGTGAATTCAATCAATAAAATAAGTGTCTACAAATCCTGTAGAGTCTTTCCTTATCTCAAAAACGTTTTCACGATCAGCAACAATGCCAATTTAATACCGACGACAAAAAAAAGACAGAATTGCTATTTTAAAATTTGGGCTATCATTGCTTAAAAGAGTAACAACTAATTGAAAAAATGAATACTTTTTAAAATGAATTAAGAGCTCAATTACATTGAATTAAATACCAATAATTTTATCAAGGAGAAAAAACTAGAATCCAAGTCATATAACATTGCATAGCACAAGATATGATGCACAATCCAAATGACAGCAAAGCATTCTAGTCTACACACCCACACATATTTCAAAGTGGGTAAGATTACTGAGTTCAATTTCTTCATCACTAGCAGCCTCAATTTACTAAATTTACAATGCAAACAAGTAACCACATTGGTAGAGTGCGTTACATTATTTGTCAGATTTTATTAATGATCAGTTTAATGGGAAAATCATCCTTGTTTAATTTACAGAAATGCTGCTGGAATAAATTTATACATTGAAGTTCTTCAACTGTGCAGTTGATATAGAGTCATAGAGATGTACAGAAACAGACCCTTCGGTGCAACTCATCCGTGCCGACCAGATATCGTAAATAAATCTCGTTCTATTTGCCAGCATTTTGTCCATGTCCCTCTGAACCCTTCCTATTCATGTATCTGTTCAGATGTCTTTTAAATGTTATAATTGTACCAGCCTCCTCCACGATTCTGGCAGCTCGTTCCATCCATGCACCACCCTCTTGCCCCTTAGATCCCCTTTAAATCTTTCCGCTCTCACCTTAAACCTTTGCCCTCTGGTGTTGGTCTCCCTTACTCTAGGGAAAAAAGACCATGTCTATTTACCATATCTATGTCCCTCTTAATTTTATAAACCTCTACTCAATTTCCAGTGCTCCAGAGAAAATAAACCCAGCCTATTTAGCCTTTCCCTATATGGTTTGATGCTGTACTGTGTTTATGTTCAAGGCAGACTGTTTGAGAAGGAAAAGTGACAAATTGCCTTTAGAGTTCAAAGTAACACGTTTTTTTACCAAAACAAATCTGTGATATGCGGTCATGATAGATACACCATGCCCTGCTCTTATGTTGGGCGTAGTTAGGGATATTGTTATATTCCTTTATGGGATGTGGACATCACTGGCTGTGCCACCGTTTATTGCCTTTGAACACAATATTCCAAAAGTGCCTAACCAATGCCCTGTACAGCCACAACATGACATCCTAACTCCTATATTCAATGCACAGTTTCATGATACCTTTTGGATGTCCAAAACTAGATCAACCATTGCCATCTTGCTTTCAGTTTGGTGTGTGGTTTTCCAGTAGGATTGCCCACTCCAGCAAGTTAATGTCTTACCTGCCAGATTGGAAGCAGCAAGAAGCCAGGTTAAATGTTAATGCTCAAATAAGCACAATCAGGACATCCATCTCACACAGGCTCAGCAAGAATTGGGTATATGGAAACACCATCCAAGTTTCTCTCCAAGCCACCCACCACCCGACTCGGAAAAATTCTGCCATTCCCTTAGTGTTGCAAGGTCAAAATTCTGGATTTTCCTTCTCAATGTCATCGCAGGTCTTGCAAATAATAAATTGATTGCAGCATTTCAAGAAGACAGCTCACCATCACTTTTTCAAGGGCAGCTGGAGAAGGCAATAAATGGTGGCACAACCTGTGATGTCCACATCCCATAAAGGAATATAACAATATCTATAACCACGCCCAACATAAGAGCAGGGCATGGTGTATCTATCATGACCGCATATCAGGTTTTTTTTGGTAAAAAAACATGTTACTTTGAACTCTCAAGGCAATTTGTCACTTTTCCTTCTTCTCAAACAGTCTGCCTTGAACATAAACACAGTGCAGCATTAAACCATGTAGTAAAAGCATAAGGGAACAGCAAACACAGATTGAATCTTACAAAGGTTGTGTGATATGGGCTAGGCAAGCTTTGTGGCAGGATTGGACCTAACGTCCGTTGTGGAAAATCTCAATGCAGAGAGCATCTCATTGGATCTTTTATGCTTTTAACAAATATTGTGACATGTTTCTCTCCTGGCTGTGGCAAGTTGGCAATGAATTGTCTATTTAACGCTTTGTTGATGGCTCACCTTGCCTCACTAATATTCAGCTTTCCATATTACCAACTCATCAAACTAGCTAAATATCAAGAAGACCTGAAATGGAAACATATACCTCGCCAATTCAGCTGACCGTTTGGTCTGAAGGATCTCCATGTTGGACACTGGGGATTAAATTCTCAGGGCACCCTCCATGGACTCAGGCTATATGTACTCTGTTTATGGGCATTGGCATCTGATATTTGACAGTCTCAAAGAATCTTCATGGTATATTGCCTCTCCACTTACAGGGTGCCTTTGCTCTTCAATGTCCATTGGGCTGCACAGGCAACTATCATTGTAGTGCTGCTACAAGGACACTGGGCATTCAGGGGCATGCATTCAGCTCATGGATTAGACCAGGCTGTGCATCTCTGTGCTCGTCACTCTGTTCTAAGCCTACTTGGATGCTCTCAGCGCACCTGCCATGCAGGGCCTTGCTTTGCATTTTTGCAGTTTACCCCTTTAACCAGAAGTACTAGGCTCATGTTACTTCTGCCTCACCTTGTCATTTAGTGCAGTCACAAAGGAAGGAAGCTTGTCATGTTTGTGAGTAGGCCTCCGTCAAGTCAAGGCGGATAACTTTTGCTCAGGGGGATTTCAACTCAGTAAGTCAAGAGCAGCATTCAATTACAAGCTAGGCTTGGAAACAATTCCCGATGAAGGGCTTATGCCCAAAACATCAATTCTCCTGCTCCTCAGATCCTGCCTGATCTGCTGTGCTTTTCCAGGGCTACCTTTTGATTGATCTCCAGCTTCTACAGTCCTCACTTTCTCCTTGGAAGCAATGAGTCAACCATTTTTGTGGTCAATGTAAGGATGGCATTCTCATAAAGGGTAAGAAGATGAATGTCAGGCAACTCAGTCTTGAGTCTTTCCACCCTACTGGGGGCTGTTTTTTCTCCTGGAATGAGAGAGCAGCAGCTATTATGGAACATGAAAGTGGGTGGTACTGTTGTTACTTTTGCAGCAAGTAGAGAGGGGTCCAAGTTAGTGAGGAGAAAGTGTAAGGTTAATGATGTCAGGAGTTGGGTGGGTGAGTGAGAGAAGATGTAGGCCAGAATGAGAGCGTAGAGACTAAGCCTTGGTGAGAGGTAGGTCCAGCAGCAGAGATAGACTGAGCATGAAGTATTGGAGACAAAATGGTGGCATTTATCCTGGTGAAATGGAAAAGGTCAGTGTTTATCTTCTTATGGTGCTGTGCATTCGTCCAGATGGCTGAGACTGTTTGAACCCCCAGATGGCAAGCTCGGACCAAGCTGACATAGTTTGGTGTCGTGGTGTCCACTCCTGCACCTGGGGGGAAGAGGAAGCCCCACCACTACATTTGGATGCTATCGGGTTAGGGCAGGTAACAAATGAGTGGGTTAGGCAAGATATGCTGAAGACATTTGCTACACCTTTTGGCAGAAATCCCTCCAAAACACTCAACACCAATCGGACTCAGCCAAATAATATGATATATTGATAATATTGTTAACAAGTAAATAATATCAATCAATGAAGGCTAATACATTGATCTCTGCAGTATGTGAAAGGTGCTGACTCTGGATACTTACATATAATTGTTTTATTAAAAAGTCATTAATCATTTGAGTTTTATTAACATACCTCTTGTTTAGTCTCTGAGACAGCTGATCCATTTTGTTCTTTCAAGGTTGTGTCACCTGCTAAGGACTGGAAAAATATTTTGTTAATGATCATCCTGGCTGATTTTTATTTCCCTTTGATTAGTGCATAGCCCCCAATCACTGGAAACATATTTATGTTGAATGCTGACAAACAGCTGAGGATGCCATGCTGGTTATGCCTTCATCTGTCGCTGGATTTCACTACCGTTTTGTGTATTCCAAGAATGTGACTGAAAGATATCATGAATGTATGTAATTATAATGTGCTTATTTATGAGCTAAGTGCAGCAAAGTCCCAAGGCCATTCTCTCTAAAGGGATACACAGTTCTGTTTCACCTTGGGAGTCGTGGAGGTCTTGCCTTCATATTCAACAGCAAACTGCATCTGTAATAATGGTATCATAGACACAACTGTCCACTGTTGCACCTGTTCCACGCCATTCAACATGTCATGGTAGATTCCTTGAAAGAACTTTGATTAGTTGGATTCCTTGTGCATTTTCCCACATTGCTGCATTTTCTTTTCCTTTTCAAATATGTATCCAATTCATTTTTGGAGGATATCATTGAATTTGCTTTCATCATACTTCTGGGCAGTATGTTTGAGATCATAATAGAGCACTATTTTAATGTAAAATTCTCTTCTTCCTTCTGGATTTTCTTTTTGCCAATTGTTTTAAATCAATGTGCTCTGGTTACTGATGCTTTTGTCAGTACAAGCAATCTTCTACCTGATTTAACAAGATCATTTACTGCACCTCTTAGCCAGCAAAGTGGTTCAATCTGCTTTGAAGCTGTAGGTCAGTGCTGGTGGAGAATTGGAAGGTATTCATGTTTGATAGTTAAGCATTATGAACAAAAATAAGTGTTTAGCTGGACTTTGAAAGTGGCCAGAGCATGGCAGAGCAGGATGAGGAAGAAAGTTCCAGAGTGCAGAGGCAAGGCTTTGTCATGCAATAGATCAGAATTCATTAAGTTGAAGCTGCATGGGAAATGTATAGATAGATGATCTAATGTATCACCCAACACTTACGGTATTAGATTGCTTGTCCAAAAGCAAGTCATGCATAAGTAGAGTAATGGTTTAACAGCATGATCCCGTTAGTTCATGCTGTTAAAGGTAATGGAACATCTCATGATTAAGATAGAGAGAGATCTCTTGAAGGAGTTGCTCTAGCCCAGATTCTCCAGTTGGGAAATACTCATTGTAGCAGCACAAAGTTACACCTTGGGACCATGTAGAAGTGCTGAAGCATTTGATTCCCCAGGAATTGCCTGGGAAAGTTGGCATTTCCTTGAGCCAATTGTGCAACATCTAGAACACGCCAAAAAAAACACCCAATGCTGAGTTATAGTCAGTCTTCAGATGATTTTCATCAATTAAACTTCATCATTACCCTTGAAACATTAGTTGAGCAAAACCTGCTGTAACTCCTGAGGTAGCTCTTAAACTGAGTCCACAATTTTGCAGTGAACAACCACTCCCCTCAACTAGCCTCCACCAGTCCTAGACCCAGTACGGTTCATCTCTCCAACCCAATACCCCTTAGCCCCCAACCTCCTCAAACCCTCATGTCCCCACCCCACTGGCCTCTCAACCCAATCACTGGAACTTCCCTGTAACAGTCATATACTTCCATGACACCTTCCCACTTCACCTATCTTCCACCCTACACCCTACCCCATTACCTACCTACTACACTATGTTCTACCCCAGCACCCACCTATCAACCTATGCTCTGTCCCATCTGCCACCCTAACCATCTACTCCCGATCTGCCAGGTTCATTGATCTCATGCAGGTTCAGATAAAAAGAAAAACATCAACAATTTTATTCAAATCCATGATTTGCATTTTGCAAATAATTTGAAAATGACACATCAAGGCACAGCTGCAAATTCTCTCCTTGGAGGTTGAAGAAACAATATTTGACACAGCAAGAACTACAAAGTTTAATAAACCAACACAAGTGGTTTTGTGGTGCAGTAATGGGGTCCATACAGCTTGGACAGAGGTCTGAGTTCAAATCCCATCTCACAGTGTGATGTCCATGGGCACAAGTCTTAATTTGTCTAAACAGACTGATTTTAAAAAAGAAACAGCCAACACAACAATACAAACATGTGCAACAGTTGCAAAAGCAATCATTCTCATGGTTAAACAATAACACGGGAGGTGGAAATGTATTTTTAGTGTAAGAATGATTAAGTTATTGTATTAAATTCACTGTGACCCATTTTAATGGTCGTGTTCAGATGTTTGAAATAAAAGTAGGTTATTGTCCCCATTAGAATCATAAAATAATCCCATACAAGCATGTTGAGTAATTCTATGTTAATACTGTATGGTACAAATTCTTCCACGAGCCTGTCATCATCTCACTCACATCTAATAGATAAAAATCACTCTCTGTTTGCTTTCAAAAACCTGATGAGAAGCAATATGATGAAAAAGGATTTAGGAAGATGTAATAAAAAATGGAAGAACTAACATTGTGAGATGATATAATTCTTGAAAATCAGACCAACTGGTTCAGACTGCCAGTCTGCATAATGTTTTTCCCCCTTTATTCACAAACTCAAAACAAAGTTTCAGAGGCTTAAAGTAGCCAGCAGCCATTGTGAATCCCCAAACACTTGGTTAGTAAGCCCCCTTCTATAATCTTGCTGAAGAGGCAATTTGAATGGAAATTTGCTGTATCAAGTAAAATATTGACTAATCAGTCAGCAATTGATCAATAGTGACAGTTAAACATTCAGTACTTTTTGACAGCATGGACTACATGTTAAGAAGCTTAAAGCACAAATCAATCTAACTCCCATTTAACATTTTCCAGACTTTGCCAAAAAAAGGGTCAATTGCTAAAAATTAAGAAGGGAAATTCCTCGAAGTGTTGAAGGGATATTTAATGTCACTTACTTATCAGATGATGATCTTAGTTTAGTTTAAATTTACAATTAAAGAATTTTGAACAAGTTGCTGCAAAAGACTTTTCTTTTGGTTTCTGACATAGAACAAACCATTTGCTAAAAGGCAAGAGTGCCATTTTCTTGTCTTATTTCTAAATTGTAACAAAAAGTCACCCCAATTCATAAGGTGATTTCAGAAAGGAAAACAAATAACTGGTCTCGCATTTTCAGCACAATCATTCCAGTGACTGGTTGAGTGATGCAATGAGAATGTCTTAGTGGGATGAATCTACATGACAGCAACTGTCAGTGTGCAGTTGATACTATGACCTTTATTGTTCCTGTGTACACCCAATCCAACCCACATCAGCAGGAGGAAGTCAATAGCAGAAAGTACACACAAAAGATCAAATAAAACTTGCCCCAAATCATACAGGAGCACAAGAACTGAAGCCTTCTTTGCAACTCACTGCCATTCCACTTAAGCATTCTTTTAACCGAAAGAAGATTATCTCAATGAAAGAAATTACAATTTACCTCAAAGTATTCTCTTTAGTTTTGTATTAAAGATGAATCTTGATGTTAAACCTTTTATCATGCCCCCAGGACATCCTGGGCTTTTTGTTTAAAAGTGCTTTGTAAGTCTGTCCTCAGTTATTTTACAGGTCAAATCAGAAACCACTGTATATACAACAATATCCCTCGAACTGCATTGAGGTTTATGATCAATTAAGCTGTCCTAGTGACTTTAGAAGCAGTATAACATTTGGCCAAAAGCTCTCTGAAACATATGTATGTGATATTTGTTTAACATCTGCTCTGAAATTTTGCCAGTGTGAGCAAATATCATATGCTGAAATCCCTTATGTAGGATGGAGAGAACACTGTAAAATACTAAGCCAAGGTCACCTAGCATCTATCAAAAGAAAGTGGAAACTGGTTCTCATTGTACCCGTTTCATCAGAATAAAGTGATTCGCAGGGATTGATTTCAGAGGCTGATTGCCCCTCTGGATCAGGATTCTCGGCACTCCCATATTGACTGAGCTGGTTGTCCAGCAGCTAAACACCTTACTGAAACTAGCATTCTGCCCTTACTAGGGTAAATAAGGAATTGAATGTTTGGTTCCTACTTACTACACATTGCTGGATGGAGAAGACACAGAGGTTGTTTTGCTCAGTTTCTCCAGCAATCATGCCCAAAAAAGTTCCTTTTTATTCATTTACACAATGAGAATGTCCCAGGCAAGGCCATGATTTATTCCACTTCCTGGATTATGTGATGGTGGTCAGCCTCCTCTGTGGTCCCTATGGAGAATGTGTGTCCATACTGCTGTTACAGAAGGAGTTCCAGCATTTCGAACTCATGACAGTGAAGGAATGATGGTATTGTTCCAACTCTGGGATCACATGCATAGAAAGGAACTTAATGATGGTTTAGTTGACATACATCTTCTAACTTTCTTCTTCTACTTGGAATTGGTTGTGGAATTGAAAGGTAACGTCAAAGGAGCTTTGGTGAGTTGCTGCAATGTATCTTCTAGATGGCATAGAAGACCGGCACTGTGCAAAAATAGTGCAGTGAGTGAAGCTGACAACAGATAGGGCCCTGATTAAACAGGCTGCTTTGTCATGCATGGTGTCAATCTTGAGTTTTGTTGGAACTGTACTCATTCAGGGAAGTTGCGTGTATTCAATCAGAATCCTGGCATGTGTCTTTAGGGAGTCAGGAGGTGATTTACTCACCACTGAATTCATAGTCTCTGATCTGATCTTGGAGTGTTTATATGACCAGGTTAGTTATGCTTTTGGTCAGTAAACATAGCGATATTGCTGGTGGGGTTTAAATGAATATAATGCTGTCAAATGTCCAGGAGTGATGGTTAGAAAATATTTTACAGAGTAAATGGTTATTGCTTAGGGCTCACGTGGCACTGATGTCACTTGCCAATTAGCCCTTGACTGAATGTTACTCAGGATTGGTGCCACATGGATATGAAACATCTGAGAACTTTTTAAAGGTGGTATAGGTCAGGATGGTGAATCATTGTGCATGAATGGACTGCAATCAAGGCAGGGGAAAGGCATGCACTTACAGTAGGTCACCCTGAAGCCGTAGTCAGCTATAACTTCAGCTACACATGACTCAAAAGAACAGTTTGATAGCATGACACATATAAGAATGCCAATGGCCATACATACAGAGATATATGGGGTATTGGTAGGTCTATGTTTACTGTTTAAGAGTATTAAGAAGTCTGAGCTCAGAACTTGGTGCAGCAGTTGAACCTTACCCTTCCAGACTGGAAGTAGTGACCAGCCTCACACGATTAATGTGGAATCAGTCGGGATGTGCTGTCAATTTTATTGAATCCTCTCAATGTCTCAGAGCTGCATTGGGAGCTGGGAATAAGATGTTGCCATACAAACCCAGTTTGATGCCCTGAAGGTCCAGATTGTTGCCAATCTGTCTGTGAATATTATTGCTCAAAGACACATGCAAGTTCTCTCTCTCTGAAGGAGAGAGCATTGAGATGTTATTAACAGAGCCTTTCGGGGTGTCCACAACTACAAGTCAGATGTTTTTTAACCACTTGTTTCTCTGCATGTTTCTGATGCCTTAAAAGCAAAGTGATAACATGGGCTGTGGTGGAAATATTTGACAGTGGTTTACTCATTATTTTCCATGCCTGAGCTTTCACAGTGTTGGTACTAGCTATGCTAGAGAGCCTAGTTTTGTGACTGGAATTTCTTAAGTGGGTTAGAAAGTTCTCCTTTAGTGAATTGAAAAACAAAATATATTCAATTGTAAGTTTTTCATTGACAGCTTTCTTTTTACTAATCAGAATTTGGGGCCAAGTTCCATAGTTCATAGTATCTGCTGTGAACAAGTGTCTTTCTGGCACTGGGTTGCAACATACCAGTTTGAAATTGACTAGGAGAAAGTGAGGACAGCAGATGCTGGAGATCAGAGTCGAGAGTGTGTTGCTGGAAAAGCACAGCAGGTCAGTCAGCATCTGAGGAGCAGGAGAATTGACTTCATCAGGAAGTTCTCCTCCTCTCTCTACAAAGATCTCAGTTAGTCCCTCTCCACTGTACTCCCCAAGTCCTCTCCTCTGCCCTGAAGTTCTTCAACTACGTCGTCAAGCAGACATGCTATCACAGCCACTTCCAGATAAAGGGTTCCAGCCAAAACATCGATTCTCCTACTCCTCAGATGCTGCCTGACCTGCTGTGCTTTTCCAGCAACACACTCTCAACTACAACATGCCAGACTCATTTTACTTGGGATATTTATACAAGAAGATACAAGAATCATTCCCACCACGGTAAATAAGTTACTTGAATAATGTATGATTTCATCCATATCTTTTTGCTCTGACTTGAAGCAGAGTTGTTATTCTAGAGTTAATACAAGCTGAAGTCAGTACTGAAATTTTAAAATGGTTTCTATGAAACTCAAGCATCTTAAAGTTGTGTGATACTGTTTTTGGAATGTTATTTAACATTATGCTCGCGAGAGAAAAGCAACTGCAACTTGGATTTAGATAACACATGTAATGTGTGGTATATTCAGAAGAAATGTAGTAGTCAATCTTGTTTGATATCACAAAATCTGTGGTGAAAGTTGATAACTTGCATAAAGATCGTTTTGAAGAATTTCGAGACTCTTGTCTAAAATATGCTGTAGATTCCTTTTTGACATTCAACCAAGATTTGAATGCCAGAAGTATAATTTATTTTTAAACACATCCTATAAGTGGAATGAGGAAACAGCTGTTCCTGACAAAGTAACTGTGCTGCTGCTATGTGTGAAATTCTGCCATCCTCACCTGTTTAGCTGTTACTGGAACATCTCTCTTTTTTTAATGTAGATATTTGATCCCCTCATTGCTCCTGAAATGCAAAATTCTGCTGGTATCTACTGGACTTTGTTGCCTTTTGTATCCCTAGCAATCACATTACGATCAAAGACTATTGTGCAGAGGTAGGCACTCTTCAACTGCATTCTAATTATCGTGGTAATAATGAGTGTCAAAGATTGGATGTAACTTTGGGGTATCAATGTTTCAGTGGGTGCATACCAGCTCAAGAAATAGTTCTTTTTTTCCCCAATGATGTTGCATCAACTACAGCAAACACAAGCACTCATTGACAAATGTTGCACATTTATGTTGCCATTTTCTTCCTATTTTAGACGGAGCAGACAATCTTCGCATTATTGGCTTGGATGAGTTCTTTTCAATCTGGCTGTTTCCTCACTTCCTTCATTTCCCTCCCCATCCCACCTCAGGACATCCAGGAAAGTCAATAGTTACAAATTCAGATCTCAATGCAGAATTTGAAGTTTGCGTTTATCATTTGAATTTTGGGAATGGTCATATGTTGCAAGTTTAAATAATTTCAACACACAACCAACCCAACCAAACTGGGCACTTGAAACAGAAATAGTTCAATGCAAAAGTGGTATTTCACATCTACTTTTTTAAAAAATCTAACCCTCTGTTTAAAAATATGTCAGACATTAGATTGCTTTGAGGACATAGCTGCCTACCTAACTGACTATATAAACGTTGCCTAGGTGATACCAATAAGGACAAAATGCCTTAATTGTAATTCCAGTATGAAGAATAGGAATTCCACTGAATACTATATTTAACAACATTGTAAATGCATTTGTAAAGATTTCTTTATTTGCTTTATGTAGCAAAACTGAACAAAATTTGAAATGTGCATTCAAACTTTGGCTTGACATTTCAAGCCATAATAATCTTTATAAATGCATTTATGATGTTATCACACATACTAACCACTGGAAGTCATATTCCATAAATTGCATTGTGCACAGCTTTGATTTCCTGATCTGAGTAAGCACATGTTTTTCTTAGATGGTCACTTGGCTAATTCTTGGTGTGAGGGGATTGTCTTGTGAGAAGAGATTGAGTAAACCAAATCACCACTATCTAAAAGTTAGAAGATATTGAGAGGCAATCTCATTAAAATATGTGAAATTCTTAAATAGATTGACAGGGTAAATGCTGAAAAACGATTCCTCTGGCTGTGATCTCTAATACCAAAGTTTTTAATACAAATACTCCGAGTGCTTGAAGATTTGTAGCTCAGGTTGTGGATGAGACTGTTGACTTGCTCGCTGAACTAGTAAGTTTGCTCTGTAGATGTTTCATCACCATACTGAGTAACATCATCAGCCCACCTCGATGAAATCTAATACTCAGAGTAAGTGATTGACAATTTAGGGCTGAGATGGAGAAAATAGATTTCCTTCAAAGTATTGTAAATTTTTCAAATTCTCTGGAGATTGTATTAAAGATATAGAATCCAAGGGATTTTCATATATTAGGTTAATATAAGATATGGGGGTGGTGCTGAAGGTGGAGGTGAGTTAAATGATCAGCCCATGAGCAGCACGGTGGCACAGTGGTTAGCACTGCTGCTTCACAGCACCAGAGACTGGGGTTCAATTCCTGCCTCAGGCAACTGTCTGTGTGGAGTTTGCACATTCTCCCCGTGTCTACATGGGTTTCCCCCGGGTGCTCTGGTTTCCTCCCACAGTCCAAAAATGTGCAGGATAGGTGAATTGGCCATGCTAAATTGTCTGTATTGTTAGGTGAAGGGGTAAAAGTAGGGGAATGGGTCTGGGTGGGTTGCTATTCAGAGGGTTGGTGTGGACCTGTAATCTAATCTAATCATGATTTTACCTAATTGCAAACGGAGTTCAAAGATTGGAATAACACACTCCTGTTACTATATCATATGTTTGTTTCATCTTCTGTCTTGCTCCAGGTGATACAGTGATAATAGGGAAGCTAGTATAAACATTGTTCACTTGAATTGTTGATGTAAATCAAAAGTTGAAATTTAAATGTTACAGTGAAAGTGAAATATTTGGAAAGTTGTTGAGCACAAGGTATACACACATACATGCAAAGGCAGCTTAGTTACATCTTTTAAGCATTGTACTAAAATGGTAAAATGTAGCAAATTTCACAAATAAAGATAGTCAGGCAGCTGGTAAATGCCCATAATTGTAACATTCAAATTATGTGACAATGTTTGAATTACAGTAAAAATAACGAGCTAACAATTCAGAGGTTGATTCAAATCACAGGAATGAATTCAATAAATCTGAATCATTGTAGGACAGTAGTAAAAGGAAATATGGATGGATCTCAAAACCTGAAGCTTTTGGCTGCACTCTGCCTTTCACGCCTGTTAAGAAATTTCTGCAACAGGGTAAACCCTTCCGTTAGCGCAAGATCTCCTCCTCCTCCTCCTCTTCCTCCATCTTGCTGTGCACCTCTGCTTAGTTACCTTGGCTGTGGCTACAGCTTGCTGTCACTGACTCCATCTGTAGACCGGCAGGAGGCTGGAATAACACAGCAAGCCAGGCAGCATCAGGAAGTGGAGAAGTCGACGTTCTGGGTCTCCATCTGTCATTTGTACATGGCAAAGTGCTGTGCCCATTTTTCAACATCCTTTTTTCACTAAGATGATCCCTGGTCTGGAGGGATTGTCTTCTGAGTAAAGCTAAACAGGTTGGGACTCTACTCATTGAAATATGTAGGATTCTATAAGGGCTTGACAGGGTAAGCGCTGAGAGGATGTTTCCCCTCATGGAAGACTCTAAGACCAGAGGGCATAGTCTCAGAATAAAGGTCGCCAATTTAAGGCTGAGATGAAGAGAATTTTTTTCTCTGAGGATTGGAGATCTTTGGAACATGGAGAGCTGTTGGGGCAGAGACCTTGTGTATACTGCATATTTGAGGCTGAGACTAACAGATCATTGAATAGTTAGAGAAATTGAGGGCTACACGGAAAATGCAGGAAAGTGGATGTGAGGTATGTCAGATCAGTCATGACCCTTGTGAATGATGGAGCAGGTTCAAGGGACTGAATGGCCTACTCCTATTCCTGTTTCGTATTGTCCTGTATGCTCCTCACCTAACTGTGGGGCGGCATGGTGGCTCAGTGGTTAGCCCTGCTGCGTCTGTGTGGAGTTTGCACATTCTCCCTGTGTCTGCGTGAGTTTCCTCCGGGTGCTCTGGTTCCCTCCCACCGTCCAAAGATGTGCCGGCCAGGTGAATTGGCCGTGCTAAATTGCCCATAGTGTTAGGTGCATTATTCAGAGGGAAATAGGTCTGGGTGGGTTACTCTTCAGAGGGTCAGTGTGCACTGGTTGGCCAAAGGGCTTGTTTCCACACTGTAGGGAATCTAATTTAAATCTGCAGTGTGTTGAGTCTCCTACTTGGTCACTCAAAGCTAAGGATAATTTCAGCAAGATGGCAGCCGGATAGGACTCCCAACACATAATTGTTTGCTCTTTTCCTTTCTATTTCTCTCTTCTTAGCAGTCCTGGAGCAGCACAAGGGAAAGTATGTCCCAAAATGAATGTGCCCTGCAAGGGGAAGTGTGTCCTGGAACAGCGCAAAGGGAAATGAATCCTGGTGCAGCGTGAAGGGAAATGAGTTCTGGAGATCCATGAGAGGAAAAGCAACTCCTGAAGCAGTGCAACCTCCCTTGGTGCAAATGAGTGTTGGTGCGGAACAGACTGGAGGCTTGGAGCAGAACGGGACTGTTGTTGGACTGGGGCGTGGCGGGTGCACTGAGCTGCTGCAATGTAATGTCGATCTGAAATTCATTACCAGACCGTAACGTCAATCCTTGAACTATGTTATAATTATCTTACTTCTAACGTATTTTTTAGACACAGTAAGTAATGCAATTGCTTTTTCTTTTAATCCTCTTTTTTGTATCCAAGATTTTTATGCAGGTGCTTGTACCTAAGATGGTACTATTAGAGCAATCATTGTAAAACTCTACTCCTGCACTTTTGTACTGGAGTACACTTAACAATAAAGGATATTCTCTTCTAATTTTGAGAAGTAATACAAGCCTGCCTTTCTTTTTCATGACCCCCGAACTCTCTGTTGTGCATTGCCATCAACTTCTACCTTTGAAGTAAGGTTCAGAGTTTAAACTGTTATTTTCAGAGCTCTGCATAAGGAATGCATGCCTTTTCTAGGATCTCCCGAAACTTTTCTGCTTCCACTGTAAATTTGCGATTCCACAGTTTAAAGCAATTGGATTGGCAAAAATACATCTCCACTTAAAAGTATTTTCAAATGACCCAGCAAGTTAATGCTTCATACCTTGTCCATTATCCCCTCCTGGCAAAATAGTATTAGCTGGAATTGAAAATGGGCCTTCTGCAGTAGGAACCCATCTACTATTTTTAAAGGTCTACAGACCAAATCTGGCTTCTAATGTCAGCCAGGGCTCTTTTAGCCATTTTGTATTCCTCCATCAACCTTCAATTTTATAATTTGCATTGTTGTTATCAAATCCTTCAATGGCCTCACCCCTCACTAATCTCCTCCACCCTCACAATATCTGTACTTTTCAAATCAGACCTATTCAATAATTTAATTTCCTTGTTATCTTTGATAGTCTTTCAGCTGCTGAGGGTCTGAGTTTTAGAATTCAATGAAAACAGAAGTGGATGTGCAGCAGCTGATTGAGGTACCAAACTTGCATTATACCTCAATACAGCTCATTTGCAATGTGCTGAAGTTTAGTTAGAATACTTTATTGAGATTTCTCGTACAGCCAATTTCATGACTTTATTGAATGCATTTGCTTCCTAATTTGCTATGCCATCCATTATCTCCGCAGAGTTGTAACTAAAATGTTACTATGGTTGATTCCAGTCAGGGATTCAGGAGATGTGAGAATGGAGGAGGTAAAGTCCACATTTTTGATACAACCTGAATGGAAGTGATCCCACTTTCTGTGTGTTTTATAGAGAAAAGTGATGCCTGTGTATATGATAGAGCACATCAATCCTTGTTAATTTAATACATATTAAAATATTATAGAGAACAGCAATCCATGTCTATATTACAGAGAACAGCAGTTACTGTATAAATTATAGAGAACAGCCGTCCCTGAGTTAATTACAGAAAACAGCAGTGCCTGTGTCTGGATGTATCACTACCTGGTATGGCAACTGTGTCATTCAAGATTGGGACAGTTGCAGAGAGTGGTGAACTCAGCCCGCCAATCACAAAGGCCAACCTCCCATCTGTAGAATCCATCTACCAGGCCCGCTGTCAAGGAATGGCAGCCAGCATTCTTAATGATCCATCCCACCCTGGGATGTTTTTCTACAGCTTCTACCATCGGAGAGAAGGTACAGAAGCCTGAACACACGCACCAGCCCATTTCAAAACAGTTTCTACCCTATTGTTGTTAGAATACTGAATGGACTCACAAACTCTGAACATTCGCCTGTACCTGTGGTTTTGTTTTTGCCACTGTTTACCTATTATTTACTTATCTGTGCTATTTAAATCTGTGACCTGCCTGTACTGCTCGCAAGACAAAGATTTTCACTGTGCCTCGGTACCACGTGACAATAAATTCAATTCATTTCAGTAGCAGCCAAAGGATTCAAAGTTATCAGTCCTGTGGTTGGACCAACAGCATCAAGAGCTAATTGAGAGGTTGCCTGAAATACCATTGTCATGGGGTCACATAGCCAGCAAGTGCAAGTTATCTGCTTTCTAGCCCAACTTGAGCTGATAAAATTCAGCCCTGTGATTTTGTGAAGGCATTGTACAAAGTTGCTTGATAATGGTTTTTATTTGATTTAGAAGTTCGTAAATTAATTAGCTATCATTTTTGATACTAAATGGCAAGTCATGTATGTGCTTATAGTAATTGAAATTTTAACTGCTTTAGCCTGTACTAATAGGAAGGATTTAAATTCAGAGCCAGCAAAAATTAACCACTCACCATCCCACTATAGCTTGATTGAACCATTAAGGCCTGTTGCTGAGCAGACAAATCCAACACTTCCTTCTTATTGCCAAGTTAGTTATTTTTTTCAAATCAATCTGTTAGTAGATGCTTTCACACACCTCTGGAATAGGATGGGTCTTGATCTTGGGTATGCCAGTCCAGAGGAAGGAACACTACCATCGCACCAAGCACCCTAGGCCTGTGCCAAGTTGAAGTTTTTGAAAACTGATGACATCTTCTCTATGTTCTCTTCAAGTGGTTCAAATGGAACATAGCAACTGGAGCAGGCCTTTTAGCCCCTCGAGACTGTCCTGTCATTCAGTACCATCAAGGCTGATCTATGGCCTAACTCCATATTCCTGCCTTTGGCCCATATCCCATAATACCTTTGCTTAACAAAAATCTATCTTAGATTTTAAATAAACAACTGATCAACCAATTGCAACATTAATGGTAACTAGAATCGCAGAATAAAATCCTTAAGTTGTGGAACCAAGCCATTCGGCCCATTGAGTCCACACCAACACTCTGAAGAGCAACCCACCCCATAATCCTGCATTTCCCATGGTTATCCCACCTAGTCTGCACATCCCTATGCAATTTAGCATGGCCAATCCACCCTAACCTGTACATCATTTGGACTGTGAGAGGAAACCAGAGCATCTGGAAGAAACCCACACAGATACTGGGAGAATATGCAAACTCCACACAAACAAACAACAAGGTGGAAACAAATTCGGGTTCCTGGCACTATGAGGCAGCAGTGCTAACCACTGAGCAAACATGCTGCCTCTAACTAACATTGAAGATGGAAAGTTTATTCAAATTATTACAATTGGGCAGCCAAGCAACAATCATGGTGGTGGTAGGACAGTGACCCAGAAGTAAGTTGCTCTCTGACTCTCATCACCATTGACCCAGTCCATCCTATAATGCACTAGTCAGTCAATTCATAGCCACCATATGGGTTTCCAGCCCACATCACTGTAGTAGGGTATAGTACTCGTCTGATGGACTGGAGAGGGTGAAACACCCAGATGCTGTGCTGGCAGGCAGTGTCCCAGCAGTAGCTCTCTGACAGATATTTAAAGGGCACATAGCACAGGTCTGCATTAGATGCAACAGTTTGACATGGGTAAGAAATGAGCCAGCAGGGCCATGTGCCTTGAGATATGCAAAACACTTGGACATTTTCCTGAAAGTGAGTATTTTATGTTATTAGTGACTTTAACCTGAATAGTTATTTTGTCAGGAAGGTCAGTGCAAATAACCATATTTGTGTCTCCCATATGGTGGAAGGTAGGCCACAGAGTGAGGAGTTGGACAAGTATGGCTACTATATTTGTTCCTCCGTGTCCTGAGCCACCTTAATGTCTGAAGTCCTCATTAGCACCTTCTCAATGTAACTAGGGATGGGCAACAAATGCTGGCCCAGCTCATGTTTCATGACTGAAGTTTTAAAAAAGAGTAACTCACTAACCTTATATGATCAGTACTTGTGAGTATAGAGGTGGGCATAAATGGAATGTAATAGCTAGTCACCATCTGGATGTTGCATTGTCCAGGACGAGGATCTGCATGTGGCAATAGACCTGGGCCTGAGGAGAATGTGGAATATTCATTTGTTTTGAGCAGGCAGTGGGACTGGGTAAGACATTGGATGGTGCACTACTCATTGCCTGATCAAGACATGGTATAATGTGGAAACCTCACAATCTATACCTTTTAGTGGAGTGAGTATCCTTGACATGTCACATAACCAGATTATGCCACTATATTAGGAGAAGAGGGCTCACAGTGTAAGGGAGAGGAGACCCGCAGAGGGCAGAGTGGCTGACTTCTCCACCTTCACACCCATTGAGGAAGAAGTGCTTGAAGTGCATTGGCTCCGGTCAGGCTGGAGGAAGCTGATAGAGTAGTGAACTTGCAAGATGAAGTAGTCTGTTGCTGACAGAACAAGTTGCTGAGGAGCTGAAGGGCAAGGTGGATGATGGTTGGGATGGGTTAAACATGTTTCAGAGTCATGTTAAGGTCTGTAATGTATCCTGGGATTTAAGAGCATGTACATGATGCAATTTGGGGAACGAAAATGCTTGAAGAGATTACACTAGTTTCAAATATTGTCATTGAAGATTGTTGTGTATTCATAATCATCATGGGTTTGGAATATGACCACAAGTTTCCATCTTTCCATCTCCTTCAAAGATCAACCATTGAATTCCCCACCAGCTAGCCCCAGTGTGAGATGCCATGCAACCTCTGAGGCAGAAGACAAAGCCTCAGAGGGAGCAGCATCACATTATTTCTCAGCAGCTGTGCAGATGCTGGAAGAGTTTTTGGAGTCAGCACAGCAGTAAACACAAGCTGGGCCAAGTATCTCAAAGCTTTATGTGTCACTGCTTGATCAAAATGGAGCAGCTCTTGGGCTGGCAAAGGGTGACTGCATGTGATTGAAATGCTGAGTCCCAATTGGAAGATGAGCCTCTGGAATCCTCTGTAAGCAGATTCTGGATGTTGGGTGAGATGTGGTCGAGTTGCCAGATGGTTACATGTTTCACCTTGGTGTCCATCCAAGGCATGCTCACTGCAATCACGCAGTCATTGAAGAGCTCTTCCTCCACACTGGACAGGTTGCCAACTCCCTTGGAACAACATACTCAATCAATTGTAAAAAGTAATTATGACAATTAACAGTGATGTGCACCCTATCATCCTGGTGCTGTGCTCAGAGAGACCAGGTGTGGGCCCACATCCAGTTTTTGGTCCCTCTCTAGAAAACAGGAAGGGATATTTGGTCACCGACCCAGAAACAACTCTTAGGTCACTTCCAATGGGTCCAGGCATTTCTCAGCCCCTCTGCCATGGACACAAACATCATCTAGTGCTGTCCTGACAGAAGGCACTCAAATCACTTTACAGGAGACTTCCTCAATGACTAGGGATGCCTACCAAATGTTGATGACAAGTGGGGTGACATGTAAGCAGCCCCTCTCCAGTGTAGCTAAATGCGAGGGTTGAAAGCACGATGCCACAACACCCAGAAATATAACTTTTAAGAAACATACTATTTAGAAACACTTTTTTTGAGATTCTGTTGAGTGTCCTTATTTTTATTACTCCCCAAAGGCATTAGGTTGCTATGTTAAGTAATGTTTTCTTGCACATGCATCGTGTTTTGGTTCAATGGTTTAGTTGTGCTTGGAGAAAGAGAAGTCCGATAAAGTCCACAAGAATAATTAGAAGCTTGTGAGCCAAGATGTGAACAGGGCTGATTGATAGCTATGGGCATTGTGGTGAGCAATCATGTGAAACTTAGTTCCTGGTGAGATGGCACGGCAGGAATTTAGATTGACTGCAGGCTGTTCAGAGGTGTGCACTCTGTGTCCCGAATAATTCCCTTGCACCATTAACGCCTCACATGTCTCTTGTTCTTCCATATGCTCCTTTGTAGGGTTCTGCATCTCTCCGCGAGGTGAGATGGCCAAGTTCTCAGAGTTATTTATTCTCACTGTTATATTGTGCCTGTTCTTCCTCTGTGTATCCCTCCCTATCTGTAACATGATGTTGGGCAGAGTCACACACAGCTCCTGTCAGGGACATTCTGATTTGAGCATACTGCCGAGCTCCTTCTCATCTGTCACGGTATCTGAATCACAGCTTCAGCAGCCACATATTCTGCTCAATAATTGCACTTGTCATTGTACCTTTTTCTCAGCTTCCTTCCTCGGTACCCTGACAAAAGTCTTGAGCCACTTCTTTAAACTATCATGTTCATTACACACGTCTGGTGCCTGAGACCTCATCAATATGAATGGGTCTTGGCTGCTGCCCGGGTAACTGACACATACCTGCAGCCCCTGTTGCTAATGATTGCACAGCAATTGAGGATGTAAATAGTGAAAACCATTCTGCTGGTGTCTTGGTGAGACTCTTACCGACAGTGATATCTTGCACAGTCGAGATGCCTTCAGTTACAGCAAAAGCATCTGGCTCTTTTGGTGAAAGTTATTCATTATTCAGCTTGCCAGAATATTGCTTCTGTTAAAACCTTAAAACAGCAGTGAGCTGTGGTCTGAGTGACTCCCATAGGTCACCACATACAGCCTTAAATGATTCTTTTGCCACAAAGGTGTCTTTCATAGCCACTGGCATTGGCTGCTCCCGTCTCACCGTCTCCCTCCCCACCATGCATTTGAAGTATATTTCTCTGTCCAGCCTGTCACAGAGATGTGACTATAGATATGAATTCCCCTGAGGTTCCAATAGCACTGTGCTTTGGACATTTACAAGTAAGTCATCCTAACTCTGTAAATTCAACTGGCTGCATAATGTGTCCTGACACGCTGCAGAGTCTCCATGATGCTGCCTTCTGCTGCCCCTTCACCCTATACATTCCAGGTGGCTGTTGCACCTACAAACACATAGTCTGCAATACAGGTTAGACAGCACTTGAAAAATTATGCCTGCAACTTTTCAGGTGTTCAATCCTCACAAGTGTGAATAAATGCCAAACTTCCACTCAACCACTGACATTACCAGTAGGCTGAACTGCTGAGGTCTACCACTATTCATAGCTGCTGCATATAAACCCACTCAGACACAAAAAAGCTGATTAGAAGTCAAATTATTAATTGGGCTTTTATCCCAATCATATGATGTATTATTGCAAACTGAATTTTCAGTTGAATCTATTGGACCGTTAATGAGCTTGAACAGTACTTTAAATTATCACTTTAATGTGGTAGTTGGGCTCCCAATTTCGAAGGGCTATGATTTCTGGAGCGATGGCATTAGGATTGCAACCTACCACCATCACATCAGTGTGTGTATAGCATGGTCCCATTTTGGAAAGGTAATTTTTGGCCTAGCCTTTGGATGTTTACATCATGACTTAGGAGAGCTGGATTTGAAACCTGCACTCTGCTACAACGCACATTCTGACATACTCAGACAGGGTAACTTTTCGATTTTGAACAAGTACTTTGGAGGCAAGATCAAAGGGTATTTGACTGTCAAGTTTAAAGCAGAAAGTAAAAATTGCCTCAGTTTATGAAAGTTATTATTGTTCATTCTGCTGCCTTGTTGGAGTACTTTAGTACTGAAACTTTGAAACATTATGATTCAGCAGCACGAAAGCTTATTTAGTAATTGTGTATGTTTAAAATATGACTCAGTGTTGTGACAAAACTAAGCAACAGACATCACTCAGCTTTTTTTTGTTTTTTGTCTGTTTGTGTATTATGGTTCATGGAAATGGCAGGAAATACTTGTGGCTTGAATTGCCGATAACATCATGTTTGTCATAATTCGTCACTTACCCTTTGCTTTGTTTATACACTTTACATTGGAGATGCTCCAAATTAATCAACCTTCATTGGCAAGATGGATCTAGTCAAATTAGTCAGCTTATTCCTTCATCTGCAGAGTATTGTGATTGCCTTGCTTTGCTGTAATGTATCCTTTTTTATTCCTGTTTTTAGAAAATGATAATGCTGGTTGCCCCATGAGGGTAAAGCATACTATATTTTAGTTATTTATAGTTTGTTAAACAAACATGAAGTGGTTACTAACAAAAAGAAATTTTCGATATAAGGTCCTTTTAATTAGATTTCCTACAGTGTGGAAACAGGCTCTTTGGCCCAACAAGTCCACACCGAATACCAAAGAGTAACCTACCCAGACCTATTCCCCTATCCTATATTTACCCCTAACTGATTCACCTAGACTATACATCCATGAAAACTATGGGCAATTTAGCATGGCCAAACCACCTAAACTGCACATCTTTGGACTGTGGGAGGAAACCGGAGCACCCGAAGGAAACCCACGCAGACACACGGAGAATGTGCAAAATCCACAGACAGTCACCCGAGGCTGTTTTTAAAATGGTATAATTTATTTCAATCACATGGAATGTGTCATTTTGTTTTTTGAGAAGTCTATATCACAACATGCAAAATCAGAACTAAATAATTTTTAATGATTGTCAAACAAAACTTGATTCCAAGGATCCACCAGCAAAGCATCCATCCTTTGCACTTTCAACTACAGTGTATTGATGGTTCAAACATAAATATTAAGGATTTGTTTATAATTTTGAAGTCTGCAATTATTAATGTTGGATATGTTTACTCAATACATTTCAATGTTTGGTTATTGTTCTGAAGTGTTTACCAATAACATGTTCACTATCTGAATTAAGAATTAACAAGGTTTGTAGGATTTCTAGGAAATTGTTCAATAACCCATTAACTGTTTTTTTCTAACTTTACCTCAATTATTACATTTATTAAACAATATTGGTAAATATTAAGATATACACAACTTCTTTGCATTACTGGTTTTGTCCCCATGGAAACTAATGGATTTGGATAAGTAACATGTTCCTTGTATTAATAGACATCAGCACAGAGAACTTTAATCTTCCACGAATTCTACATAGCAAGTGGCTTGAGTCATCTATTTTCTACACTTTGGTATAACTAGTATCCAAGTAGTGCTACAGCACACAGATGCATTGGCCAAAGGCAGTACGTTCTGCAACATGAGATAAACCATCACCAAATTCAACATGGTAAACACATCAGTGAAGGAGAAATATTATTGAATAATATAGATATTTAAAGCACCACAAAATTCATTCAAAGGAGAGGACCTTTCTCCCTTCGATTTCAACCCTTTGGAATATGAAGTCTACTCTTTTTGCTAATGTAGCACTCAATTATTTATGAAACAGGTCCAGTGTCTTAGTTTCAATCACAATTTGTTTGCAACTGATTGTAAGCTCTTCATCATAGTCTGAAATAAGTTCTAATACCTGCTCTTGAACTCGTGCCCTCTGATCTGGTTCTCCAGGATTATCTTCTCAATTATATTAAGTGTCAATGTATTTCTATAAATGACTCCCTGAAATAAATCTTTGTGAGGCTGAATAGTTCAAGTTTATCTAATCATTCCTCAGAGCTTATCCCTTTATCAGCAGTGATTAATCATACTGATGTCCTCTCCTGCACCTTTAAGTTTTGGATGTACCAGTTAAACCCCTTTCCTCAGACACTGTCCAACTTTATTTCAAAAGAATCAGCTGCTCTTGTAAGCTTATCTTGTTTCTTGAATGGTCTGCAGTTGAATTCTACTGTCCAGCATCTACTTATAGGGTCATTTATCTCTAAGAAGGAGGTCATTCAGCCCAGGAGATCTATGCAGACACTCATTGAAGCAGTCCAGTCAATCCTATTCCCCCGCTTTATCTCAAGTAGCTTATAAGTTTGCTGTGGTTCTGTTCGCCGAGCTGGAAGTTTTTGTTGCAAACGTTTCGTCCCCTGTCTAGGTGACATCCTCGGTGCTTGGGAGCCTCCTGTGAAGCACTTCTGTGGTGTTTCCTCCGGCATTTATAGTGGCCTGAACCTGCCGCTTCCGGTTATCAGTTTCAGCTGTCGGCTGTAGTGGCCGGTATATTGGGTCCAAGTC